>NC_089597.1:18791965-19091965 GCF_019320115.1 Miscanthus floridulus
GCATCTCTCTGTTGTTCTCCGGATACACAATCTTCCTACCGGGACGTGTATTTGGAGAACAGCGGGGAGGTGCTACCGAAATTCTATCTCGGATCGGAGTAGACCATGGAGACTAACCCCAGCTACGCATCGTGGGGTGGGATTAGGACCTATCCTGACCTATTAGATGGTAGGAACATCGTGTACATGCAATTGATTGTTAATGTCTCGCTGGTATATATATATATAAGACGGAGGCTTTCATAGATAGAGCATTTGCCCTAGTTCCAGGAGCGTCAGCCATTTGGTGTCTGTGCAGTAGATGTGCAAACAGGCGTCGGCAACCAAAGGATGTCATGTCTACTCATCTTTGCAAGAATGGATTCACGGTAGATTATACTCGGTGGATCTACCACGGTGAAGCCGATCGGATGAGAGAGGAGGTCGTGAGAGCACGCGTCGAAGATTTTGATGCTGATGCCGGGGTAGGTGACTGGCTAAATGGCTTTCACGCACACATAGGTGAAGAAGGTGGGGAGGAGGAGCCAGAGGCAACCGCAAAGGCGTATTATGACATGTTGTCTTCGGCACAGAAACCCCTTCACGGCCACACAAAGGTTTCTCAATTGGATGCCATTGGACGGGTAATGGCCTTAAAGGCTCAGTTTAGCATGAGTCGAGATTGTTACGATGCTATGTTGGCAGTTATTTGCAGCTTGCTTCCAGAAGCTCACATTATGCCAAAGAGAATGTACGAGTCGCAGAAACTCCTTCGTGCACTCAAGATGCCATATGAGCAGATACATGCTTGTCCAAAGGGGTGCGTCCTATTTAGGAAAGAACATGAGAAAGCAAAGTACTGTCCAAAGTGTCAATCCTCTAGGTACCTAGAGGTAGAGTCTGGTGATGGTCAGAAGAGGCAGCTTGAGATCCCCGTGAAGATCCTACGGTACCTTCCATTCTTACTGAGGATCCAACGGCTATACATGACCGAGGAAACCGCGAAACAGATGACGTGGCACAAAAATGGCACTCGATACAGTCCTGAGAAGATGGTACATCCATCTGATGGTGAAGCATGGACCCACTTTGATGGGATTCATCGTGAGAAAGCTCTTGAGGCTCGTAATGTACGTGTTGCGCTAGCAACAGATGGGTTCAATCCTTATGGACTGATGGCTGCCCCATACACTTGTTGGCCAATCTTTGCTATCCCCCTCAATCTCCCCCCCCCCCCCCCCCCCCCGGTGTTGTGTTTCGACAACATAATATATTCTTGTCATTAATAATTCCTAGACACCCGGGGAGTAAGATGGGTGTGTTCATAGAGCCTCTGATTGATGAGCTGGTCCATGCTTGGGAGGAAGGGGTGTTGACATATGACCGGGCTACGAAGAGGAACTTCAGAATGCATGTCTGGTACCACTACTCCCTGCACGACTTCTTGGCGTATGGGATATTCTGTGCCTGGTGTGTTCACGGGAGGTTCCCATGCCCATTATGCAAGACAGCTGTGGAGTTTATTTGGTTGAAGAAGGGTGGCAAGTATTCTTCATTCGACAAGCATCGACAGTTCCTCCATGTTGAGCATGCATTCAGACGAGACATCAAGAACTTTATGAAAGGTGTGGTAGTGACAGACCCCACACCGCAGATCATGACTGGTGCCGAGGTTCGTGCTCAGATAGATGCTCTTGTCGTCAACCCACAAGGCGATGGTTTTGTGGGATATGGTCGTCAACATATGTGGACTCATAAGTCGGGCTTGGAGAGGCTCCCCTATTATGATGACCTCCTTCTTCCACATAACATTGATGTGATGCACACTGAAAAGAATGTAGCCGAGGCACTTTGGGGAACACTCATGGATACTGAAAAGTCAAAGGACAACGTTAAGGCTAGAGTGAACCTAGCAACGTTATGCGATAGACCAAAGCAAGAAATGAAGCCTCCTAGAGGCAGCAAGACATGGAGCAAGCCTAAGGCCGATTTCGTCTTGACCAGGCCCCAAAGAAGGCAAGTACTTGAATGGATGCAAACATTGATGTTCCCTGATGGGTATGCAGCGAATCTGAGGAGGGGAGTGAACTTATCTACTCTGCGAGTCAAAGGGATGAAGAGCCATGACTTCCACATATGGATTGAGCGGCTTCTTCCGGCGATGGTTCATGGCTATGTCCCTGAGCATGTCTGGCTAGTGCTGGTAGAGTTGAGCTATTTCTTCCGCCAGCTTTGTACCAAGGAGTTGTCTCGAAAAGTGGTTGAGGACTTGGAAAGAATGGCGCCGGTGCTTCTCTGTAAGTTGGAGAAGATATTTCCACCCGGCTTCTTTGTTCCGATGCAGCATTTGATCTTGCACCTCCCGTATGAGGCACGAATGGGGGGGCCCGTGCAGGGCCGTTGGTGCTATCCAATCGAGAGATGTCTAAAGGTTGTTCGAAGTAAATGTAAGAATAAAGGCAAAATTGAGGCTTCCATTGCAGAGGCATATATTCTAGAGGAGGTGTCAAACTTCACAACAAGTTACTATAGTGACAACCTTCCCAGCGTGCATAATCCACCCCCTCGCTACAATGCTGGCGAAAATGAATCGAACCTCAGCCTTTTCCGAGGGTAGCTCGGAAGTGCAAGTGATTGGAAGCCCAAGACATTGAGACATGAAGAGTGGCGCACTATCATGCACTATGTGTTGACCAACCTTCCCAAAGTGGAGCCATACATGCAGTAAGTTCACAACGAACTTGTTAAATATGCTGTCACTATTCGGTATCCAACTCTCTTGTTTCTCATTGCTATAGGGAATTTCTTGATCACTACTGGCATCTATCAAGGAAACCTACCCCGTAGGAATGTGATACCCTTCTTAAACAGGGTGCGGGAAATGGAATGCCCGATTTCATTTCTTGGTTCGCACAGAAGGTATTGTCCAACTTTGCTCGTACTTAGTTTGACATTACAAGTTGCTCGTACTTAGTTTAACGATATATCCTGCTTGAGCTTGCAGGGCCAAACCGATGAGTCTATGGATCCCGAGTTAGCACAGGTGTCCAGTGGCTTTCTGTATAGGGTCAGGTCATTTGCCGCTTATGACGTTAATGGATATCGCTTTCACACGATAGCACATGAGGAAAGTCAGCCCAATCGAAGAACCACAAATACCGGAGTTCTTATGCCCGGCACTGATGGGGCCGATTATTATGGGAGAATCGAAGAAATCTATGAAGTCAAATTTCATGGTTCCAAACCCCTTAAGCTTGTCATATTCAAATGTCATTGGTTTGATCCTGCAGTAACAAGACGGGCCCCTGATCTTGGGTTGGTCGAAATTCGTCAGGATTCCATCTATCCAGGGGAAGATGTCTATGTTGTTGCTCAATAGGCGACGCAAGTTTATTATCTGTCATACGCGTGCCCAAATGACGATCGTCTTAAGGGTTGGTATATTGTGCAGAAGACATCGCCACATGGAAGACTACCTCTCCCAAATGATCAAGATTACAACTTAGACCCAAACACATATGATGGGTAGTTCTACCAAGAGAAGGGGCTAGAAGGGAGTTTTGAGATAGACTTAACCGGTGCGATCGAAATGGAAGTAGATAATGAAAGGGTTGATGAAGAGGACGATGGAGATGAGGTGAAAATGTGCAAGACTTAGAATTACTTGAGCAAGTGCGTATAGGCAATGCCGATGATGCCAACATTGGTCCTTCGGATAGTGTTGATTATTTCGACATGTGTGATAGTGATGATGAGAGTTATGATCCGGCTGATCCTGATCATGATGCCTATTTCTAATACAAGTAATACTATCATTTTCTAATTATGTTTCGTTTATTTTGCATTTCTTTTTCAGGTTGTCCTGTTTATATGTGCTTATTGGTTTACTCTTTTTAATTGCAGGTGATTGACAAAAGATGGTGGGTTGTATGAGGTCCATCGGGTCATTTTACCGGAGCTCGGCGTCCGCTCCAGCTGAGGAGGCTCCTGCAGTTGAGGAGCCGCCACGGAGGCGCAGGGGTCGGCCGAGAGGCCAGGGTCGGTAGGCGCGTGCAGCAACTCGGCCGCCGTCGCCTGTACCTCCCTCGCCTCAGGAGGAGGTGGAGGAGGAGCAGCACGAGCTCAAGGAGCACGAGGATAAGGCCGAGGAGGAGGAGGGCGAGCATGAGGAGGGGGAGGTCGAGCACGAGGAGCACGAGGCAGAGGAGGTGCCCTCGGCGGGGGGTTCCTCTTCCTCTGCTTCGAAGATCTGGTTGCGAGGCCCTTCACGCCTCCTGGAACAGCCTATACCTTTCACGAAACGGCCGGTGATTCGCCCCAATGGGCCAAGGTAAGTATCTTAAGATGTTATCGCTACTTCTTTTGATATGTTTAACATGGAAAAATACAAACTAATATTTTTTCGTTAATCACTTGGACAGCGGATGGAAGGTTGTGGCTGCAGGTGATCACAAACGCCTTCCCGGTGGAATCCTGGGTCTTCTGTGTAGGGAACACTTCCCCAGCCTAGTGGACTGGGCAGGAGGGGTGGAGCCGGCCTACACGTTCGAGCACTACGTGTCTGCCCCCAATGCACGAGACCGGGAAGGCAGGAAATTCGACAACAAGGCGCAGCGGGTTGTGAAAGAGCTGTGGGTAAGCCTTCCCCGCACTATCTTGCTCAATACATCGCATTCCTATCACATCCTTGAAATAATGACTACATACATAATGTTTATATGCAGGATTTCTACAGATGTGACGAGGGATACGAGGAGAGGGCCGAGAGGCACGCTCACAAAGCCTGCTACAAGCTCATGAAGGACATGCACTACGAGGCGCGTATCCTGGCTGTACAGCAATACAAAGCTATCTTCGAGGAAGTGAAGATCGACAAAGACCTCGCAAGAACCTTGACGCTGACCAAAGAGCAATACGTGCTGGTAAATACTGTTTCTTCCTAAGATTAAGTACACTTACTGTGTTCTTATATGACAAATGCTTGTTGATGTGTAGGTGCCTCCAAATTGGGTGGCCGGTAAAGGCGAGTGCTGGAGGAGGATGGTGGACAAGTGGTGCTCCTCGGAGTGGTTGGAGACACACGCCGCTTGCCGGGAGCGGCGTTTGATGATGACAGGTGCACCACACCACCAGGAGAACCTTACCCTTGCCGAGTACGCGGAGAGATGGGTACGTGACTTGATTTATGTATTCCAACGCTTGCTTCTGCATAGTTTCTAATGATCTTACTGTTTGTTTCACAGTCGGCGTCACATGGTGGTGCACCTTACTCCCAGGTGAAGGCATGGGCTATGGCCCACAAGGGCAAGGTGACGTCCGCCGTCGACTTCAACCCAGAGGACCCCCCTTGGCGTACAGCAATCCCTCCACCCACAGCCGTCTCACCGAGTACACAACGGCGGCCAAGGCGGTCCATGGGCCGGAGTACGATCCGAGCATCCAGGATTTCGAAGGAGACCTTGTCATGAGGGTGGGAGGAGGCAAGAAGCATGACAGGTACTGGCTTGGTGACAGCGTCGTCGACACGGCCACTACTCCCACTCTCTCCCAGATCCGAGCAAGCGACACGGGCCAGAGGCCGCCCATACGCCCACGGCCGACCAGTACACAGCACGTCATGCAGACTTTGCAGGTTATTACTCTTTTATTCGTCGTTCATTGTTTCTTACATACCTTTGATTTCCATTGTAACATTGGGGGGTGAAATTTTGTAGGCCGAGCTAGAAGAAGAGAGGAGGCAGAGAATAACGTTGGAGGCGAAGATTGACGCTGATCGGCAGAGGCAGGAGCAGATATTTCAGTGGATGCAAAATCTCGGCGCGAAGATGGGTGAACCTCTGCCACAAGCGCTATTCCTTCCTCCTCGTCCTCCTGAAGACACTCCTATGAGTACATCTATCTTCATGTCCACTCACTCACACACACCCATCCCTATTCTTAATGTAATGCGCTAGATTAACATGGGCTTTTACTAGTAGCTTTTCTGCTTGGTTTGTGCGTTCCAGTCGAAAGCACATGATGACATGAAAGGCTCGTAGTTTAGCAGCGATCCGACGTGCCGACCGGGCGTGGTGGGCTTAGGGTCCCCCGGCTTACATTGCACACACTTGCGGCGGCAGCAGCTAGCAGCAACATGGAGTCGGGACCGGCAGGCAGCTCCTGCAGGTCTGGGCCTCTGGGGAGCTTTTCGGTGCCTCGATCGGTACTCTACTGGGAATCTGGTTGTCGTTGGGTTTTGGGTCACTGTATGCTCCTGTGATGATCCCCGGTGCTATAGGAGCTTGCTTGCAGTTGCAGTTGCAGGTGTGAACAGGTTGCATCTCCTGTCCTGACATCGCCAACTGCCAATCTTGCATTGGCACCCCGCTTATCTTATCGGATCATATTTGGCTTGCTTTCTCAGAGCAGACCAAAAGATTTGGAGCTAGCTAGGAGCAGAGAGGGGACAGGGTTGCGGTAGTTCATGGGGTGTTTCTGTTTGCATTGGAAGATTGTGCCTGCGTTGGTATGGTTAGGTGTCAGACTCATGGAGCATGGTTGACAGTAGATAAATAGATAACCCATAGTTAAGCAGGATTTCAGAAGACCACATGTTGGATCTGAGGATTAGTTATTTAGTTTAGTTTAGTTGTACAAGTCACTGTTGTTTACACTGCCCTGGCTTTGGCTTGCCGGTAGGAGCGCGAGCACTGTAGCAGGAAAACTGCAACCTAGAAATGGTTTACTCTGTCTTCCTCATACGTTGGACTACACGAAACGTACGAGACAGCGTTACATAACGGGTGGAACTTGTCTGCCAAGGCGGGTAACAAAATTGCACCTACACACACACCAGCACACACACACACCAGCACACCAGCACACACACACTCACACACTCACACACACATTTGTATTTGTTGTATTGCCTTTTCAATTGCAATGCTACTAGCTATATATGTCTCAACAATTCCTTTTGCGGCTATCAAGTAATCTTATCTATTCTTTGTGCAGGGTCAATCGGCGGCATCAAACGATGTACCTCATGACCCACCGCAGCAGTCGCCGTGGTCTAATTGGTGATTTGCTTCTTTTCATGTGTTGGACTTATTCCTTGTGTTGCACTTATGCTTGTAATGCACTTGTGGTGGATATTTTAAACTCGAACCTTATGTTGGTATTGTGGTATGACATTTGTATACCATTGTGGATTATTGTGGTGTATGTGATATGTGGTGTGTGGAGATGATATATATATGTGATATATGTGCTGTGTAATATATCTGTGCTGTGAAACATATCTGTGCTGTGATATATATATATATATGTGCTGTGAAATGTAATGCAAAAACAAAAAAAACAGATTTCTGAGGCTTTGCTGAGTGTTATGACCAAGACACTCGGCAAAGCAAACACAATTTGCCGAGTGTTATCACCAAGACACTCAGCGAAAAGCTATTTTTTTTTAAAACCAAATACTATTTGAAAAATGTTTGCCGAGTGTCTACCAGTGCGACACTAGACATGTTTATAATTTGCCGAGTGCAGCACTCGGCGACAAGGAATTCTAAAAACCAAAAATATTTAAAAAAAATAGTTGCCGAGTGCCTTGCTGTTTGACACTCGGCGAAGTCGCTGTTAACGGTGGGTCTAGCATTATGACCATTTCTTTTCGCCGAGAGCCAAACTGCACACGGCAAAATGTTTGCCGAGTGCCCGATAAATGGCACTCGACAAAGTTGGCTTTGCCGGAACTATTTATGGCGAGTGCTATTCGCCGAGTGTTACACTCGGCGAACAATTTGCCGAGTGTTTTATGTATTTTGCCGAGTGTTTCGGGCACTCGGCAAACTCAAGAAGTCCAGTAGTGTATAGGCTTTATAAAGCCGTTGAAGGTTACATTAGCGCTTGATTTCTTTTTGGCAGAATAGTCCTTTTAGTCCCTTAACTATTGTTTAATATTCAATTTCGTTCTAAACTTTTAAAAGAACTGTTTTAGTGTTTCAAAGTGGCAATTTTCATCCTTAAACTTTCATCTATGAACCATTGAAGTGTGTTTCTGTCCTCAAAACTTTTTTTTCCCATTTAACTTCGTCCTCGTCCCACATGGGATGCCACACCATTGTGTCCGAAAAGCGCAATGAAGATGACACACCAATGGTTCTTGTGTATATATATCTCAAGGACATGACTCTCGAACATAGTTATCGTGTTCGCTTGAACTACTTCAGCAGTACTTTTCAGCGAACGAACAATATTTTTCCCTCACAAAAAATCAACATAAGCATCAGCATAAGCCAAATTTCAGCGAACATACTATATTCATTCTGCATCCAAATGGCTTTGGAAAATCTCGTGCCAATGCAAACATAAAGTGTTTTTCTGTTGCTCTTAAAGGAGCCATTCAGCTTTAGGAATATCTTGAAGAGGAAGAATAATACGCATATGGAAAGCTTTAATTGTTCCCTCTTTTTTTGTCCTTTAATTTTATCTTTGTAAGTCCTTTTAAATTCTTGTAATTTCTTTTTCCTCTAATATAACCAGTAGGGCGCCTGGGTGTGCGGTGTGCCATGTATGCACGGACATTTGGCATCTTGGTGCTCTTGGTGATCCAGCGGCTTGCAGTATAAAAAGTACTCCCTCCGTACTCAGAAATCATGTCATTTTAAGGGTGGAGTGGTTTTCACTAATGAAGTCGCTTTGGGCGCATGGAGAGAGTTTTGGACGGGATTACCCCCACTGTTTCGTATCCTGGCCCGTCATGGCGTCGCCCAGTCCCGAGGATACATTTAATTGCGCCTCCTCGCTTGCCGTCGTCCCTTGCTTCGCTCGCACCGCGCATCAGAGAGAGAGTCCATCGCTTGTCTCTATGGAGAGAGAGAGAGAGCTTGCGCTGCGCATGGAGGCCACGAAGCAACGCATGGAGGCCATCGCACCGCATGACGTCGCGGTGGAGGACGTCATGGAGGTCTGTCGATCTGCGCCTCAGGACGTCGTGACGCCGGAGTCCGTCGAGCTGCGCTGCGGGATGTCGCTGGCCGCGGCGGAGGAGTCGGAGGATGATGCGGTCGGAGACGTAGGAGCCTCCAAGGAGGACGAGGAGGTGGGTTCTCGGAGCCGGACGATGAGTCGTCCATGTCCATGGCTCCTCAGTAAGGGAACAGTAGCAATGCGGGGTGCGCACATGAAAAAGAAAGGAGATGCAAAGATAGAGTACTATTTGTTCGATCAAGATTAAATGTCTCATGCATACATCCATATTTGCCTAAATACCAAAGAAGTTTAATTTGCAACTACTAATCCGAGGTCTAGTTGTTCCTCCATGAACCAAGCTTCTCCAAAGCGTCAGCTACCAACGAAAGAATAATATTGAAATTTTGAAAGGCCTGTTCATGATATTAAATTCAGTTATAATGATATACTACTACTCGTGAAATTAGACTGAGTTGAAACTAGAAAAGAAAATGTACTTGTAGAGAGTGTACCTGTTGAACGCTCAGAATAAGGCTATCAACGCTTTTTGCATCTTTCTTAATTTCAATAGCTTGGATAGCACGAAATATGCCTAGATCTATGATATCTGTTGATGCAAAAGTGGATCTATAAACACAAAGGGCTAATACCCGAATCGATATCCAAAGCGTGTCAGTCGATTTGACCTGTTAATCGACAAGGATGAAGATACGAGCACTTTGGTCCTGACAACAGCGATACGCCCGTAAGTCACGGCCAAGAGGTACTCACACGGAACTCGAGAATCGCCGAAGGTCGCACTGAAGCTATGCAACTCGCCGAATCAATGAGAACTCGTAAAAAAAGGAAAAATATGCAAATTGACGAAGTCGCCGAAAAGTAAGTAGATGCAAATAGTAGTAAAAATTGGTTTTGATATTGATTGATATATCTATTACATTGCCCCTCAATCTATATTTATACCCTGATCTAAAGAGACATAACCAAACACAACTAGGACACCAAGACCATATCTAAGGAAACACGCGACTCTTACATGAATCATACTCTAAAAAAAATATAGAAAAGGAAATCAACTCCTATCTATTTGCCTGTCCGCCTTGATTACGATGGAAATCTCACCGACCTCCTCTCCACCGGCATACTTCCTGTTCCATCGGCAGTAGTCTTCAAGCCTTCCTTCATCGGCATCGACAATAACATTTCCAACCTTATCGGCAACGCCCGAGTCTAAATCAACCTCTCCATCGATCACCACCATTCATCGGCAACCATCTTTACAAGTTGATTTTCATCGGCTGTCAGTGTATACAGTAACTTTCCTCCTGCCGATTAGCCCACTCTGATCATTTTGACACGTGCAAAAAACGGTGTCAACACATGCCCCCCAATTTCGGAGTATAAAACCATTAATGCTCCGAAATTTACTCCAGATAACGTTTGCCTTCGCCCAATCACCGTAACTCATCCTTCAAGCCAAAACTTGATCTGTTATCAAATCTAATCAAATCTAATCCTAATTCACGCACCTCAGTAAATATCGCACAATTGCCAACCACTCTTGCCTTGATTATGGTTAAGATACCGAAACAATAATCCATCGGTAAGATCCTAACATAATAATACCGCCACTTTCAGAATTAAAATATTCTGTACCGATATCTCTTCCAAGTCATGATTACTTGCCATCAACTCATCTGTACAATCCCCTGATCATCATGCGAACAGTTACCATATCCATCTGAACCACCTCGACCTACATGCGCGCGGCATAGAGATAAGTCCAAAATACCCCTACTCCAAGCGGCTTATAAATAGATTTCTCCGGAACGCTCGTCTTCTACCCTCAGACTCTAATCTTTGACATTTTCTCTTTCCGGCGGCGACTCCGACGAACAACTGCGCGACCTCAACCAACAAGAACTCTTCTCTAGCGTCAACCTCGAGTCTCCGGCTCGTGCCCCCATCTACCTCAAGACAATGGCAATCAACTTCGACGTCCCTGCGGTTCGTTCCACTTTCGTTACCTTTTACCTCGATTCCTCTGGTCTTTGCGAGTTCATACAGTTGGTAATTTTTCTTTTCTTTTGTTCTCCGGATCCTCTAAACTTAGGAACTACGCAACAAATTAGTTATTCCAACCGATCAGCCGCATGTCCAATGCCTAGGACCAATGGGCAACCCAGATCCAACTGATCTGATTAATGTAGAGGTTAACAGAATCCCCTTTAGAGCCCAAAATTTCTCTTTGAATTTATGGAAAGATACATTCCGATCTTGGCCCAAAACCACCAAAGGGTGGAAAAATTGGTACTTGAGGGTTAATAGGTCGATGCAAGTACACTGGGCAGAACGGAAGCTAGACCAATGCATTAGGCTATCTATTGCCGATATGCAAAAGAATGAGTCAATGATGATTGCAGCTGCTTACTTCTGGTCAGACACAACAAACACTTTCATGTTTGGACATGGCCCAGCTACTCCCACACTTGCCGATGTCTACATGCTCACTGGCTTGGATATTTCAACTGCCGATGAAGGCTCCATTTATGGCAGAAAATCTGAATATAGGGTGAATACCCGCAACATCGGCGGTTGGACAGGATACATTCAAGAATGCCAGAAGACCGGGACAGTTAACCAGAGGGAACATGCCACATTCTTGAATATGTGGCTAGAAAAATTTATCTTCTGTGGTCGATCAGTAGGACCAACCAATGCCTTCCACCCCACGGCTGAACTCTTGGCCAATGGTGTAAGGTTCCCTCTTGGCCGATACCTTCTGAGCTCCACTTATCATCTTCTTCATCAAGTATCTCAGAAACTTTTGCTTGGCTAACCCATCGGCAACTTAGGAGGCCCGTGGTGGTTTATCAACATGTGGCTAAATACCCATATGCACAAACGTTTGTAATGGGACTTCTTTGCCCAACAATTCCCACGAGAAATTGCTAAAGACCATGTACTTGGGGATGAGGAATCGGCAACACGCTCACCCCTCAATTTTGGTGAAGCCATAATTGTCCTCCCTGGAACAGAGGCCAATGAAGACCAGATCGGCAGATTCTTCCAAAGCTTCTACAATGGTCTTTCTCATGATCATAGGGCCTGGGTACCTTATATTGACGAAGAAAACAGATTCCCCCTTCTTTTCAACTTTGCTGATGACACTCTAAATCAGGATAATGAACTAATGATGGCCATCATTACTCCTAGGGCAATCCTAGTAAACACATTCGGTAGCGGGAAAAACACCAATATCACGTATGAGTTTTACAATCCATCGGCAGTATCCCATCAATTGGCTTTTGGGCAACTGCCAATCAAACTTTGTTTTGCCAATGTGATCAAACCCAGAGAAACAATCACCTGCGGAACAGATTGGAGCAGGGTAGTGCAACTCTCCCCTGATGTCGATACTACAGATGTCGATCTATCCATCTAGACACCAGTATCTTTCATCATTGAATCATATAAGCAATGGTGGCGAGAGTGGAGGAAACAACTATTTGCAACATCTGCTCACACATATCGGCACATGATCGACCCTGAATACGCCATCCCTGATAACATAGTAAGTTTCTTTTAACTCCCTTCTGCTTTTTCCTTTCATATATCGGTAACTAATTTTCTCGTGACAGGTTAACAACCTAGCACCATCTATAAGCAAAAGTGGAAAACCCTTCGATCTTTGGCCTGTCTCCCCGATATCACCGATCGGCTACAATGCCCCCACCTTAGCTGCTTTGACTCACCAGAAGACCCGTGCCAAGACCATCTTCCAAGTCCAAATTGGCTACAGCTAGGGCCACTCCATTGGCTGCTGCTACAACCCTGGTCAAGGCATTCAAGGTAACAACCCTATTTATTTCTACTCATGCTGATCACAAACTGTATTAACATTAATCATCAGGGTGTAAGAGCCGCTGCTGGATCGTCATCGGCAATTCCTCCGATATCAAGCACCACTTCTTCTGACAAACCTTCAGAGGTATCCCTTTGATTTCACATTTTATCTGTTAAACATCATATCTTACACTTGTTTTGCAGCAACAAATGGGTACATCGGCAAGCGTACCAGATGTCCAAGCTTCACAACCAACAAGTGCCGATGCCCCCCAGCCAACCGTTGCTAATGCCCAAGCAAAGCGCAAAGCCTTAACAGATGCCGAGGCACAGCCAAAACGACAAAAGTCCATGCTGGTCCCCACATCTGCCCCAATGTCTGCAATTCGCCCAGAATCAGTCGATGCAACTGAGCAAGCAGTTAATCCTCCTGTACAGGACATACCATCGGTCATCATACCCCAAGAGCCAACCACCGATGAGGTCACAGAGGATATCCCATCAGCAAGCCCAGCTGATCTTCCACATGGCATACTCTAGGCTGCTTCCTCCAGTCAAGTACAGGAAATTGCCTTGAAACAGGTAAGCCGATTGACCTAGTCGATTTATAATATTCATACTTATCCTTAACTGACCTCTTTTTCTTTTCCTCAGGAACAAGACTCCCCAAACAGCCTATTTTCCTTTGCCATTGACGTTTCTGACGATGATGGAGAGGAAACAAGTTCTTCCCTTGCACTGGGAACAATATCGACAGAAACTAAGTCCAAGTTGGAAGCTCTCCTGAACTTGTTACAGCAGGATACCGCCCAACTGGTAGATGACTCAGACCCCGCAAAGGCAATTTTCAAAACAATCCGTGGCCAGGTCCCTGCCGATGTTGAAGAAGTACTCTTCCCGGTAGCCCATTTAGAAAGCCGCCAACTACAATATCAACGGGCTGCTCAACGCATTGCCGATAGAGCAGCTCAGGCTCAACTCAAAGAAGAGATGCTACAACTGAAACAAATTGCCGATGAGAAGCACAAGGGCATCAGCAACTTGCAGACTTTGGGCACTGAACTTAAGCAGAAAATCTTAGATTTATCGGCAAAGAAGATGGCTCTATTGGCTGAATTGAAAGAAGTCGAGGCAGCCTTAACTCATGCTCAACAAGAAGAAAGCCAGCTACCCAATGCCATCAAGGCCCTTCAGCAAGAAAGAGACACCCAGGCTCACAAAGCCTTGGCCATGAAGAAAAAACTCAAGCCTGTGGAGGGTGCTGCTGATGAAGACATCAAAGAAATGAAGGAAGCCGACCAGATTCACCTACGTGCGATATTGGCTATCCAATCCTTGTTAAACTTGTAAATCTTGTCTATTGCATCGGCACTTTATGAGACATTGACATCCTTGTATAATTCTAGCCGATAGGACTGTTATCGGCACTTATACTTTTATGCATCCATCCAGATACTAGGGTAATATTTCTTTAAATATTTTCCATTTAATACTCTGGGAAACACAACCCCTTCGAGGGTTTCTAGAATATATGCGTTACTAGGAACAGACTGATTTATCCGATATGGACCTTCCCAATTAGGAGACCACTTTCCAAACTTTGAACTTTTAGTCCCAATCGGTAAAATCAATTTCCAGACTAGATCTCCATCGGCAAACTCCTTTACCTTCACCTTCTTGTCATACCATCTGGCTACTCTTTTCTTATTTTCTTCGATGCTAACTAAAGCCCTTAACCGATGACCCACCACATCTTCCAACTCATCCAACATAAGAGTATCATAATCATCGGCTGTCAGCTGATTTTGAGAACGTATTCGCCTAGAGCCAATTTTAATTTCCCAAGGTAATACTGCGTCGTGTCCATATACTAACTGATAAGGCATTACTTTGGTTGCACCATGACATGACATCCGATATGACCACAAGGCTTCATTTAATACCGTATGCCACCTCTTAGGATTTTCTTTAATTTTGCGCTTAATGAGTTTGATGATCCCTTTGTTAGAAGCCTCAGCCTGACCATTAGCTTGAGCATAATATGGAGAAGAATTTAAAACTTTAATTCCCATACCTATAGCAAACTCATCAAATTCTCCCGATGTAAACATAGTACCCTGATCGGTAGTGATAGTTTGAGGAATACCAAATCGATAAACAATATGCTCCTTCACAAAATCGATCATATTAGCCGACGTTACCTTTTTTAAAGGAATTGCCTCAACCCATTTTGTGAAATAATCGGTAGCAACCAGAATAAATTTATGTCCTTTGCTCGATGGCGGATAAATCTGACCGATGAGATCGATAGCCCATCCCCGGAACGGCCAAGGTTTAATTATAGGGTTCATAGCCGATGCAGGCGCTCTTTGAATATTACCAAACTTTTGACACCCCTGACATCCTTTAAAATACTTAAAACAATCTTCAAGAATAGTCGACCAATAATATCCATTCCTTCTGATCATCCATTTCATCTTGAAAGCCGATTGATGCGCTCCACACACTCCTTCATGAATTTCACCCATCAAGCTTTTCGACTCATCACTGCTAACACATCTGAGTAAAACTCCATCTATAGTTCGATAATATAATTCATCATCGAGGAGCACATACTTGGTAGCTTGAAACCTTATACGTCTTTCAACCTTTTTATATGGATCCTTTAAATAATCGACAATCTCCTTTCTCCAGTCATCGGTATCGACCGCCGATGTTAGCACTTCCTGAATAGGCTGATACCCTGAAGCATGCTGAGCTAGTCGATTAGCCTCTTGATTATGCAGTCGAGAAATATGTTCAAGACGAAAATCTCTAAACCCTTTCAACAATTGCAAACATCTTTCATAATACGAAATTAAAACTTCACTTCGGCATTCATAGACCCCAGTCAATTGATTTATAACTAGCATAGAATCACTAAAGATTTCAACAGCATCGGCACGTATCTCCTTCAGCAATTCTAACCCTTTTATCAAGGCTTGGTATTCAGCCTGATTGTTCATCGATGTAGCAACAATCGGCAATGAAAACTCATACTTCCTTCCTTGAGGTGAAATCAACACAATACCGATACCTGCTCCTTCACCACATGTGGACCCATCGAAGAAAAGTGTCCAAGGAGCAACCTCTAGAGAGTCCACTGTATTACAATGCTGAGTGACAAAATCAGCCATAACCTGCCCCTTAACTACCTTAGTCGATTCATAACGTAGTTCAAATTCTGATAATGCTAAAATCCACTTGCCGATTCTACCACTTAATATCGGCATCGACAGCATATACTTGACTACGTCGTCTTTGCATATGACCGTACATTCGGCAGATAACAAATAATGTCTTAATTTGACACAAGAAAAGTATAAACACAGACATAATTTTTCGATGGCCAAATACCTTGTCTCAGCATCCACTAATCTTCTGCTCAAATAATAAATAACACGTTCTTTCCCTTCAAATTCTTGAATAAGAGCTGAACCGATAACGGTATCATCAGTTGACAAATACAACCTGAAAGGTTTCCCGTGTTGAGGTGGAACTAGCTCTAGAGGATTTATTAAATATTTCTTAATTTCATCCAGGGCTAACTGCTGCTCAGCTCCCCATACAAATTCCCGATCGGCCTTCAATTTAAGTAATGGACTGAAAGCCTTGATCCTTCCCGACAGATTAGATATGAATCTTCTAATGAAATTAATCTTACTGATCAAAGATTGCAATTCAGTTTTATTGGCAGGAGCAACCACCTTGTTAATTGCATCAATAGACTTCCTACTGATTTCGATGCCCCGCTGATGCACCATAAAACCCAAAAATTGACCTGCCGATACACCAAATGCACATTTATTAGGATTCATCTTCAATCCATGCTTCCTTGTGCACTTCAATATCTTTTGTAAATCGGCTAGATGTTTTGTGATATCTCTAGACTTAATCACTACGTCATCAATGTAGATCTCCACTAGTGTGCCGATGTATTCATGAAAAATAAAGTTCATAGCTCTTTGATAAGTAGCGCCGGCATTTTTCAAACCAAACGTCATGACTACCCACTCAAACAACCCTACATGACCTGGACATCTGAAAGCAGTCTTGGGAATATCTTCTTTAGCCATGAATATTTGATTGTAACCTGCATTACCATCCATGAAACTAATAATTTGATGTTCGGCTGCAGCATCAATCAACAAATCAGCAATCGGCATTGGATAGCCATCCATCGGTGTGGCTTTGTTAAGATTCCTGAAATCAATACAAACACGAAGTTTTCCATTTTTCTTATAAACAGGAACCACATTAGAGATCCACTCTGCATATCGACACTGCCGAATAAACTTTGCCTCAATTAATTTAGTTATTTCGGCCTTAATGTCAGGAAGTATATTAGGGTTGCATCGACGCGCTGGCTGCTGATGTGGCCGAAAATCCAGATTTGATAGGTAACCGATGTTCAACTATCGATCGGTCTAATCCAGGCATCTCAGTATAATCCCAAGCAAAACAATCTTTATACTCTTTTAACAAATCAGTCATTTGCTGCTTACACTTGAGAATCTAACTTAGCACTAATAAAAGTAGGTCTTGGCCTATCGCCATCACCAATATCTACTTCTACTAAATCATCTGCCGATGTGAACCCTTGACCTAATTTTCCATCATCGGCAAACCTATCCATTAAAACTCTTCTTCAGAACCGACTGCTTGGATCGGTGGAATTTCATAATCAGCAACTCTAAGGAACTCTTTTTCCAAACTTCTCCTGATATGCATTTAGTTCGCTCATAAGTATCTGATTCTGCCGATGCGATGATATAAGAAGAATCACCAGGAACAACCTCAATCTTATCCCCAATCCACTGTACGAGGCATTGATGCATTGTAGAAGGAACACAACAATTAGCATGAATCCAATCCCTCCCTAGAAGCAGATTATATGCACCCTTGCCATTAATAACAAAGAACGCTCGTCGGCAAGGTTTTGCTGCCGATGGTCAATTCAACGCATACTGCCCCTTTAGCCGGTGACACATTGCCTTCAAAATCCTTCAGCATCATATCGGTTTTGGTCAAGTCTTGATCTCCCTTACCAAGTTTCCGATACATCACATAAGGCATAATATTAATCGCAGCCCCTCCGTCGATAAGTATCTTAGATACAGGCTGCCCATCAACTCTGCCTTTCACAAACAAAGCCTTAAGATGCTGTCTCTCGTCATCAGTAGGTTTCTCAAAAACAGCCATCATTGGATCTAGTGTCAACTGAGCTACTTGATCAGAGAGAACAACTTCGTCCTCATTATCAGATAGTGCCAAAAACTCCATCGGCAACATGAATACCATATTAACATCTGCCGATGGACCCTTATTTTTGTGTTTTACCTGCCACTGCTGATGACCGGACCTCTCATTGGAGGAATTTTCCTCTCGGTATAAATCCTCCTGATGCTCACGTTGCATCCTTCTTTTCTGTGTCTTTGTCAGACCCTCCGGGCACCATCGAGGAAACTTGGTTTTCCAAACCGGCTGATAACAGGTCCCAGTTGATTCTACACTGGCGTATATTAGGGTCCCTGTAGAATATTTCTTCATCGGGAACTCTTGCGTTTGCCATTTCCTCAAGCTCCTCTTGATTCCTTGGAAAATATCCAGCGCGTTTACCAAGCCTTTCATGTACACTAAGTCTGCCCCCAGCCGATCATGCACTGACGCTCTGCCTCTGATCGGCTCATTGATAAATAAACCCTGATTGCCAGGTTGAAACCTCCTTTCTGACCGATTGACCCCATAATAACCATTGCACTCAGGGCAATTTTCAACAGTTGGCAATTTAATACCTTCTTCCCAACAATGGATGAAAAACGGGCACCTCCAATGATTTTTATGCCGATACCATTCTTCCCGACGTCTCTCTTCTTGCTGTTGTCGATATCGGTCCTTACGCTGACGCCAATCCTCCTGCTGCCTTCGATGGGTAATCACAATGCCAGGTCGAGGAGGGTTTTTGGAACTACTGCTTTCTCCCAGCAAACCCTTACTTTTTGCATCATCGGTAGTTATCCGATGTTGGGGATCTACTGATGCGTTCTTCTCAGCAGCTTCTGACGTCAATACCTTGGTCTTCCCTTTGGCCTCCAACATATTTGCTGGAAAAGGGTGTTGATCAATTTTCATCGGCTTCTGGGCCTTGGAAGTACCAAACTTAATTCTCCCAGATTCAATAGCCGATTGTAACTGTTGCCTGAACACCTTGCACTCATTTGTACTGTGTGAAGTTGCATTGTGCCATTTGCAGTACAAGATCTTCTTCAACTCTTCTGCCGATGGGATCACATGATTAGGTGACAGCTTAATTTGGCCCTCTTGAAGCAGAAGATCAAATATCTTGTCGGCCTTGGTGATATCAAAGGTAAACTTTTCTGGTTCTTTCTGACCAAAGGGACAAGATATCGGCTTTTTATTCTTAACCCACTCAGCTAAGCCGATAACTGGTTCTTCATCAGAATCAGAATCTCCTACTTCTTCAACAAATGATACTTTTTTACTCCAATTCTTTTTAGGCTCAAAAACCCTAGTATCTTGATCAGAGATCCTTTGCACAAGATGACTGAGGCTTTCAAACTCCTGAGAAGCATATCTGTCTTTAAGATGTGGCAATAACCCTTGGAAAGCTAGATCGGCAAGCTGCCGATCATCCAGCACCAGACTGTAGCACTTATTTTTTACATCTCGTAGCCTTTGCACAAAGCTTTCTACCGATTCATCATTACGCTGTCTCAACTTTACTAAATCGGTAAGCTTCTTTTCATGGATTCCAGCAAAGAAATACTTATGAAATTGTTTTTCTAGATCAACCCAAGTAATAATAGAATTTGGTGGTAATGAAATGAACCATGTAAATGCCGATCCAGACAAAGATGATGAAAATAATCGAACTCTTAATTCATCTCTGCTAGCTGCCTCTCCACATTGAATAATGAAGCGATTGACGTGTTCCATTGTTGATGTATCATCTTGCCTAGAGAATTTAGTGAAATCTGGTACCTTGTACCGATTTGGGAGAGGAATTAAATCATATGCAGGAGGGTATGGAGTCCGATAAGAATAAGTATTGACCTTGGGTTTTATTCCAAACTGATCCTTCATAATCTCTGCTATCTTATCGGCCCAAAAAGCATCAGCCTCCTGCTGACGGACTGGCTGAATTTCTACGGGAGGTGCCTGCTGAATATCCCTCCACATATCTTTGTGGCCCACGATCTCCAAGCAATCAGGCATATTTGCCAGTTACTTGTGGTCCATTAACCTGTTGGAAAGGATTCATCGGCTGAGCTGCCGATGCTTGATTCTGGAAACCAGCTTGCACATGACCTTGTTGAATCCCTGCAACCTGCTGATTTTGCTGAACTGTATGTTGAACAGGTAACTGTCCTGACCAACCATTATTAGAACTTATCAGCACAAAACTTACCGATGGCTGGTAATTTGCTGATATTGCTGGATAATTATAACCAGCTTGAGGCATGAGCTGAACCCTAGTTTGACTCATAACAGGGGCTTTCTGCTGCATCGGCAGTAAGCTTGCCGATGGACTTGAATTGGGTGTTTGAACCAAAGGCATCTGGAAACCTCCTGGAGTTGGTTGCACAGTAGTTGCTATGGCATATTGAGGCACTTGAGCCATCGGCGAAATAGCCGATGGTATAGGAGCTTTTCCTACTGCATCAAATACTTGAGGTAACTCAGGATTGAAAGCAGATGACTCCGGAGGCATACCATATCCCCACCAATTAGCAGGAATCTGGCTATTCTGAGACACAGGGCCTGACATAGCTGATGCCGCTAGATCTGTATTAAGCTGAACTCGTCCTCCTGGTAGTACCGGATCTGATCGTATCGGTGTAGATGGAATATTAGGTAAGCCTACCGACACTGGAGGAGAAGTAACTTCTGTACCCACAACGGCTGAGGGAGCCGATGGAGTATTGACAGATGCTGGCTCTGGTTGGTGATAGGCAGGCCCAACGTAATGCGGTGACGCTTGTCCTTCTTTGAGAGTTCGAAACCACAGCATTATGAACAGTATTGGACAGTACATTGGAATGATTAATCAAAGCATGATTTACTGCAGAATTAACCATCTCTTGAAGTTTACCAGGATTGGAGTCAAAGGTAACCTGTCGAGGCAACGGCAAATCTTGCTTCTGGATGACTTGTCCACTCTTGTTCAGGCTAAACGATTTCAGACAAAGCTACCTATATTCTTCTACAGCCTTTTCCATAGCCTGCCTCTGCTCTTCCTTAAGATCTTCTTCTGATATCGCAATAATGTTCCCCGAATTGATCTCGGAATTGAACATATTGATCGGATTGATTGATCCCACCGGGCGTGCCAAAAGATGTGTTGATGCAAAAGTGGATCTATAAACACAAAGGGCTAATACCCGAATCGATATCCAAAGCGTGCCAGTCGATTTGACCTGTTAATCGACAAGGATGAAGATACGAGCACTTTGGTCCTGACTAACAGCGATACGCCCGGAAGTCACGGCCAAGAGGTACTCACGCGGAACTCGAGAATCGCCGAAGGTCGCACTGAAGCTATGCAACTCGCCGAATCAATGAGAACTCATAAAAAAGGAAAAATATGCAAATTGACGAAGTCGCCGAAAAGTAAGTAGATGCAAATAGTAGTAAAAATTGGTTTTGATATTGATTGATATATCTATTACATTGCCCCTCAATCTATATTTATACCCTGATCTAAAGAGACATAATCAAACACAACTAGGACACCAAGACCATATCTAAGGAAACACGCGACTCTTACATGAATCATACTCTAAAAAATATAGAAAAGGAAATCAACTCCTATCTATTTCCCTGTCCGCCTTGATTACGATGGAAATCTCACCGACCTCCTCTCCATCGGCATACTTCCTGTTCCATCGGCAGTAGTCTTCAAGTCTTCCTTCATCGGCATCGACAATAACATTTCCAACCTTATCGGCAACGCCCAAGTCTAAATCAACCTCTCCATCGATCACCACCATTCATCGGCAACCATCTTTACAAGTTGATTTTCATCGGCTGTCAGTGTATACAGTAACTCTCCTCCTGCCGATTAGCCCACTCTGATCATTTTGACACATGCAAAAAATGGTGTCAACAATATCAAAATTTGGTGAATTTGATGGTTGAAAAATAACCCTAATGTCAAAACCATCTTCTTTAACAGCTTCAAGGAACCATGGATCATCATGTTCTACTCTAATATGAGTAGGTGCATTATTTTGCAGAATGTAGATAGGCTTGTTGACATCTTCTAGTGGCCATCTAGCTCGAATAGCAGGAAGAACACTAGAAATCATGAATTCTCTAATTACATCTCTTGTAATTGTTGCTATCGGCTTCGCTTCAATTGTCCCAGCTGGCCAGTTAACACTACTCTTAGCATGCTCAAAAGTAACTAGAGGAAAGCATCCTATCTTTCTGTTAAAAATACATACTCCCCCTTCATCGAATCTTGGTCGAGCAGTCACAGATAAAAACATTATTTTATGAATCTTGCTCTTGGAAGAACCTAAGGTCAATATTCTAGTAAGAACATAAGAACACCATTCCTCATCTTTCGGTGGCAAGTTCAAATCCAAAGCAGCAAATGCTTCATTGTCATCTAGTAGAGTGGCATAAAAACATGTACACTTAGACTTTAAATAATGGATGCATGCATAAAAAACAGAGACGAAGATACAAAGAAATAGGACAAGTACTAACCATTGGGATCCAATCCAACAAAGAACGTATCCATGTGTTTGGACAGTTGCACGACAAATGAAACATGAGGGGTTGGCTTAGTGTTGTGTTGCATACTAGTACTACTTGCGCTGTGGCGTTTAAATAGGGAAGTGACCCAAACGAATTGGCGCAAAAATCATGCGCCAGTGAACGGAGCGATCCGCGCCAAGGGGAAAATCGCGCCAACAGTCCCATGCAGTGGCCAGTGCGAGCACCAAGGAAAGTAAAAAAATATGATGACACGAGGGATCGAACACTGCCCTCATGGCTCAAGCCTCAATGAGCTAACCAACCAAGTGCAAACGTTTGTTGTATTGGGGGTACCTGCTATCCTATTTAATAAGGGCAAACAGGGAATAGTATACCCTAAATAATCACTCCTTGGTATGCTAAATCCTGTCCAAAATGATTTGATTTTTGAGTATGGAGGGAGTACTAATATAGGAGTAGCTAAGGGTGCGTTCGGTTCCAGGGATAAAAGGGTTGAGACGGTGGACAACGACCCAGTTCGAGTTGGTAGTGGAGCAAGTTGCGGTGACACAGGCCGGGCCATGCATGGGTGACCTAACTAATTCACTAGCTATCGCTAATTCACTATCAGTATAGCGGGTGAAAACCTAGGTGATCATGTTGATTTTGTCAGTATGCCTCAATAATTGTAACCTCTCATTCGAATCGCGCAATAGCTCAGTAGTTGGTTAGGTTTTGGGTGGTGAAACTTGTTCATCAGAGTTTAAGTCTTGACTTGGCTCGTTTGTTTGAAATTTGACGATATTATTCTTGTAGTGGTAGGTGACGTGGCCATTGATAGCAAAATGCTCGTCAATCTCAAGGTCAGTCTAGCTTCTACGCGCAGACATATCATTAAGAGCGAGGTCATAATCAGTCCATTGACAACATATATGATGATTTTAGGAGCGTCGAGGGATGATGTTTTTGGACACTTGGTTCGACGCCCGTAGGAACTAGGTCAAACTTCAGCCGTTTGCCCCAGCTAGCGCACAGGAATTGTAGTTTATTTCCCCCGTTGGCGCAGCAAATCGAGGCAGTTGTTTTCACTGATGAATTTTGGAAAAAACTTCAGTGGAGACAGTATCCGCCTACTAGTTGTGGATACCTATGCCTGATTGTCGATGTAGGACCCACGGGATACCCCGCAAGGAAGGGAGAAGATCTAGTCTAACTAGGATTCTTCCCATGTAACCTTAGTAGTAGTATTATTCTGTAATCCTACTAGGAACTCTCATTGTAAACCGACTAGAATTCTGACCTCCTAACTATGTAAGGGAGGGCAGGGTTCCTAGAAACAAAACGCAACAGAACACTTGACAATCAATCCAACGCAAAGGCTAACGCCGACTGGACGTAGGGCTATTACTCGATCAAAGATCGAGGGTCCAAACCAGAATAAATCGACTGTCTCTTGCATTAACCGTCGAGTTCTACATACGCTGAAGCCTGAACATACTGCCCCGGGTACCCCCGTGGCAGGCTATCGGTGGTGAAACATCGACAGCTGGCGCGCCAGGTAGGGGCTTTCGGCGACTTTGCATCTGAGAGCTCAACGGACCTCGACAACATGATCTTCTTGACGGGATCAACCTTCATCTTCGATTCATGGATCTGTGAGGCAGGTGAAAATGGCAAGCTCCAAAGCCGTCTCCTCAAAAATTCAGATCACCATGAAGACCATTCTATTTCGGCGACTATGACAGATCAACTTGCTGGAAGATTCTCGCAGCTCACGATGTCCGATCCAACTCAGATTTTGTGACTTTGTGCATCCGACTCAAACTTAGGTTCCACATCCGAAATGGAGTCTTACCCGAATTCTTCTGAGAAACTGAGTTCTTTTCGATGTGGCTTAAGAACGCGGCCTTGGCCTATCAAGAATAAACCTTGGAGTACACTCAGAGTCTTTTCAAGAAGTCAGGTCCTTTTTTGTTCGGACTCCACAACATGGCAACATCTTATCAAACATGGCCCAAAGGATTCCTCGATCTGGTGCTTAGAATGCCACTGAAAGGAGCCTAGGAAGGTCTCGTGTTAACTATAACATCTCAAGACTACATCGTCCACTGGCCAGGTTCTGTTCATGAGGATAGCGGCACCCAACTAGTCGATAATACGACAACAACAATTCTACCCTACCAAGAAGGAGACTCAATCTGTGACCTTGAAGCCTCTACTAAAGTTATCAACTACTCCGACACTGTGGAAACCAACACCGATAGCGGAGCAATTCACACACGAGAAGTATTCATGGTTCGCCATCCTCGATCACCATTGGTCCCCCTAGAAGCGCCCGACGTCAGGTCATCAGATGAATCTGAGTCCAACATATCACCCTTTACCCAGGGGCATGATGGTGAGACCGAGAGTCAGAGGCAAGCTAGAGAGAGAAAGAACAAATTGAAACAAGGACGTCAACGCCATGCTAGGTAGCGCAAGGAGGCTTGGATCAGATATGAGTCAGATCTAGCCAAGTACAATAGAAAAAAATCAGAGCGAGAGGTCGAAGAAGGACGAGCGACGAATACACCCTACGATAAGATCCGAGAAGCACTAGAAGAACTCAGGGCGACTTCACATCCTAATCAAAAACAAGAACAGCTCCGGAACTTTCTCTGATCAACAGTCCTAAGGACACACGATAGAAGGACCCGCTCAAGACTACCTGCCAAGTCAACATCTCATGAGTAGGAAGATCAAAATCAAAGGAAGTCCGCTTTCGAGAGACTTGGACCAAGTGGAAGTCACAACAGAGAAAGTAGAAGAAACCATAGTCAAAACGACCGAGTCGAACAACCAAGAAAGGTCAAAAGCAAACCACCTACTCAGATAGCCACGCGAAACTACTCTCACCAAGACAACAGTTGGCAAGAAGGGGGCACTGAATCAGAATACACAGAAGCCAGAATGCACGATAGATTCCCCTATTTTGCAAACAGACTTGCTTCAATACGACTGCCTCACAAGTTCAAGCCGCCCAACCACTCCAAGTATGATGGCAAGACTAAACCAAGGCAGTGGCTTAGGATTTACTCATAATCGATTGAATTGGTCGGATGAGACGATGATATCAAGACCTTGTTCTTTCCCATGGCCCTAGAAACCATGCCTCTTCAATGGTTTGACAAATTGAATCCAGGATCAATCAGAAATTGGGAGGACTTGCAAAGAGCTTTTTATGAAAATTTCACGGGTATCATTACACACCCAATCACCCACGTAGAATTAAAAGGACTCAAGCAGAAAGGAGGTGAAAGTCTCAGAAATTACTATCGATGATTTGGTGAACTACGGGCTCAAGTACATGACATCACCGAACGAGAAGTAATCAAAGCTTTCTCATGGAATCATGGCTAGGTGGCAATTTCAAGATTTCTGCAAAGAAAACCCAAGAAACAATGAAGAATTCAGACGAACAGTAGAAAAGATGATTACTGCAGAGGAAAAGACACGAGAAAGGTTCCCGGATAGAAACAACCGAGACAACCCGAATAAGCAAAATCATCGGAACAACAGACATCAGGAAAGAAAACGTGGACCAGACAACACCGTAGCGGTGACTGACAAATCAAGGAAGTTTTCCAAGCCTAGAAGGTATGACAACATTGAAAACATGCGTTGCATCTTGCACCCTAAAGGAAATCACACCATCGGAGATTGCTACACCTTCAAAGATCGATACACAAGAAAAGATAGTAAGGGGAGCGTCAAAGAAGACAATCAGGAAAAAGAAGAAGACAACCTCGCAGACAAGGGATTCCAAAAATCCAGGGGGACAGTAGCAGTGATCTTCGCCGGGGTTCTAGATTCCAGAAGCAAACATCAAGAAAAGCTAGCACTGCGAACCATCATGATAGCAGAACCGGCTACTCCAAGATATCTCAACTGGTCACAGTATCCAATCCAATTTTCAAGAGAAGACCAATGGACTAGCGTAGGAAACGCAGGCCATTACCCACTGGTTCTAGATCCAACTATTGCCGGTATAACTGTCACAAAAGTACTAATCGACAGGGGAGCCAGACTCAACATCATTTTTTAGAAACTCTAAGGAAGATGGGACTATAACTTGTCGGGATGATTACACCAACAAGCACGCCTTTTTATGGCATAGTACCCAACAAGGCAGCAATGCCACTTGGATAAATTACTCTACTGGTTACTTTTGGGACTCCCTCGAACTACCGTACAGAGTTCATCAAGTTTGAAGTTGCAGACTCCGATTCATCATATCACGCAATCCTTGGGCACCCAGCACTAGCAAAATTCATGGCGATACCGCATTATCCATACCTGTTGCTTAAGATGTCAGGGCCTAACGATGTCCTTTCTCTTCGGAGTGATTTGAAGCGCGCTTTTGACTGTGATGTTCAGGCAATCCAAGTTGCAGCAAAAGCACAAGCCGCCGATGGAAGAAAAGAAATAGCCACTATCGCAGCAGAAATGAGCCCAGAAGAGCTAGAGATACCGGCTAAAAAACCTAGCATCCTCACACCACCAAAAGAAGCCGACATCAAGCAAATCAACCTGGGCACCGGTGATCCCTCCAAAGCGGCAACCATCAACGCCCACCTCTCGGCAAAATAGGAACTCACGCTCACCAACTTTCTTCGAGACAACAAAGATATCTTTGCTTGGAAGCCGACCGACATGCCAGGTGTCCCAAGAGAGTTGGTTGAGCACAGAATTGATATCAATGAAGGCTCCAAGCCTGTGAAGCAACGACTATGACGATTCTCACCCAACAAGAAGGCAGAAATTAAAAAAGAAATCACAAAGCTAATGGCAGCCGGATTCATCAGAGAAATCCTCCATCCAGATTGGCTAGCAAACCCAGTTCTAGTATAGAAAAAGAATACAGACAAGTGGTGCATGTGTGTCGACTACACAGATCTCAACAAACACTGCCTGAAAGATCTGTTTGGGCTACCACGCATTGATCAGATAGTTGATTCAACAGCAGGATCTGCCCTATTATCCTTCCTTGATTGCTATTCAGGATATCACCAGATCGCATTAAAGGAACAAGACCAGAGCAAGACATCTTTCATCATTCCATTTGGTGCCTACTGCTACAAAACCACGTCATTTGGACTCAAGAATGCTGGTGTTCATCACTCCATTTGGTGCCTACTGCTACAAAACCATGTCATTTGGACTTAAGAATGCTGGTGCCACTTACCAAAGAGCTATCCAAATGTGCCTTGGTGATCAGATCGGTGAAAACATAGAGGCATACGTGGCTGACGTAGTAGTAAAGACAAAGAACCCAGATACACTAATTGAAGACTTAAAGCAAACCTTCAAAAACCTGAAAAGATGGAGGTGGAAATTGAACCCAAACAAGTGTGTATTCAGAGTTCCTTCAGGACAACTACTCAGATTCTTGGTCAGTCATCGTGGAATCGAAGCCAGCGCCAAGCAAATTCGAGCCATCTCAGAGATGGGCCCTCCTCGAAGTGTCAAAGATGTGCAGAAACTAACAGGCTGCATGGCGGCCCTCAATCGTTTCATATCAAGACTGGGCAAAAAAGGGTTACCTTTCTTTAAACTACTAAAGAAGACAAAGCTCAAGGCATACCTCACCTCCTCGCCTATTCTCACACCTCCAAAGAAATACGAAGACATGATGCTGTACATTGTGGCAACTTCTACTGTGATCAGCACAGTGATTGTCGTAGAAAGAGAAGAAGAAGGGCGTGTATATAAAGTGCAACGCCCCGTAAACTACATCAGCGAAGTACTGTCAGAATCAAAAATCCAATACCCACATGTGCAAAAACTACTCTACGCTCTCCTGATCACTTCATGCAAGCTTCGCCACTATTTTGAAAGCCACAAGATTACCGTAGTGACAGATTTCCCACTCAGAGACATCCTACACAACAGAGACACAACAGGGCGCATATCTAAGTGGGCAGTTGAACTTGGTCCTCTCAATATCGATTTCACCCCACGGAAGGCAATTAAATCTCAAGCCCTAGCCGATTTTGTTGCCGAGTGGACAAAAATTCAACAACCTATGTCAAATACTATCCTTGATCATTGGAAGATGTACTTTGATGGATCACTCAAGCTAGGCGGAGCCGGTGCAGGTGTTCTCCTCATTTCTCTAGACGGAAAATAACTCAAATACGTCCTTCAGATATTATGGCAAGCTACAAATAATGAAGTAGAATACGAAGCCCTCATCCACAGGCTACGAGTGGCAATTATCCTCAGAATCAAGCGTTTACTCATATACGGCGATTCGACAGTAGTCATCAATCAAGTCAACAAAGATTGGGACTGCACCAAAGAAAACATGGGCGCTTACTGTGCAGAAATACGAAAGCTCAAAAAACATTTTCAAGAATTAGAAATTCTACATGTCCTACGCGATTCTAATATTGCGGCAGACATCCTCGCCAAGCTCAGATCAGACAGGGCAAAGATCCCACCCGGTGTATTCATAGAGGAGTTATCAGCTCCCTCTATCAAACAACCCGGTGAGATAACCCATGAAATCTTAGCTGAAGGCACCCAGATTTTGGTAATCACCACCTCATGGACCCAAGTTTTTATTGATTATATCAAAGAGAATAAGTTGCCAGCAGATAAAGAGGAAGCTACCCGAGTTGTTCGTAGAAGCAAGAACTACGTCCTAGTAGGGGACAAGCTCTACAGAAGAGCCGCGTCATCAGGAGTACTCCTAAAATGTGTCTTATTTGAAGAGGGCAAAGAGATCCTAGACGAAATACACTCAGGTTGCTGTGGAAATCATGCCACCTCAAGAACACTGGTCGGCAAGGCATTCTGCACCGGGTTCTATTGGCCAACCACTTTGAAAGATGTAGAAGAACTTATCAGAAAATGCAAAGGTTGTCAAATGTTCGCAAGACAAGCTCATGTGCCAGCACACAATCTCATCTACATCCCACCCGCTTGGCCCTTCTCCTGCTAGGGGCTGGATCAAGTAGGACCTCTCAAGAAAACAAAAGGTGGTTTCGAGTATGTCTTCGTAGCAATTGACAAGTTCACCAAGTGGATTGAATACAAACCACTCGCAAAATACAGCGCAGCCAAAGTAGTCAAGTTTATCCAAGACATTATGCACCACTTCGGCATGCCCAATCGAATCATCATAGATTTGGGTTCTCCCTTCACAGCCATGGAATTCCAAAGTTAGGCATAGGACTACGGCTTCAGCATAGATTATGCATCAGTCGCACATCCAGAGGCCAACGGACAGGTAGAAAGGGCTAATGGACTCATACTAGCCGGATTAAAACCAAGATTGTATGAAGAACTAGTGGACTATGGATCAAAATGGATTGAAGAATTACCAAAGGTCGTATGGGGGCTACGAACTCAAATAAGCAGAGCCACCGGATACTCATCTTTCTTCCTAGTTTACGGATTAGAAGTCGTACTACCTACCGACTTGATCTGGACGTCACCAAGGATAGAACAATATGATGAAGGAGAAGCAGAACACACCCGAAGATTAGAACTCGACGGTACAGAAGAAGTCAGAGTAAATGCTACCCTTCAATTAGCAAGATACCTACAAGGATTAAGACACCACTACAACAAGAATACCCAGCCTCGATCACTACAAGTCAAAGACCTAGTACTAAGAAGAATACAAAAAAACTAATGGATGCCATAAACTACTCAGTCCATGGGAAGGTCCTTTTATCGTCACAAAAGTCACCGGACCAGGCACATACAAGTTGATAACTAAAGACGGAAAAGAAGTCAATAATACATGGTACATCAGCTAGCTAAGAAGATTCTACGCATGAAAACAACTCAAAGAAGAATATATATACAAACCACAAGAGATCAATGTTTATGATCAATAAAGATGGTGCTCCTCGACAACATATGTACTATTATGACTTATCAATGTTCATGATCAATAAAGATGATTCTTTCTCGACAACATATGTCTTATTATGGCTTTCTCCGAGTTGTTTCCAATGAGCATACCGGCCGAGAGCAAAAGAGCTGAAAAGATGCTTGAGCCCACCGATGAGGGTAGCTAATAAGCTAACACCCGAACCAAAAAGCAAAATGGCTGAAAATATGCCTGAGCATACCTGCTGAGAGCAAAAGAGCTAAAAAGATGCTTGAGCCCGCCGATGAGGGTAGCTAATAAGTTAACACCTGAACCAAAAAGCAAAATGGCCAAAAATACGCCTGAGCATACTGGCCGAGAGCAAAAGAGCTGAAAAGATGCTTGAGCCTGCCAATGAGGGTAGCTAATAAGCCAACACCCGAACCAAAAAGCAAAATGGCTGAAAATACGCCTGAGCATACCGGCCGAGAGCAAAAGAGCTGAAAAGATGCTTGAGCCCACCGATGAGGGTAGCTAATAAGCTAACACCCGAACCAAAAAGCAAAATGGCTAAAAATACGCCTGAGCATACCGGCCGAGAGCAAAAGAGCTGAAAAGATGCTTAAGCCCATCGATGAGGGTAGCTAATAAGCTAACACCCGAACCAAAAAGCAAAATGACTGAAACTAAGCCTGAGCATAAATTAGAGCAATTTCAAGACAAGACCCTCCAGCTCCTTGTTCCAAATAGCAAGAGGCTCGGGGGCTACACTCAGAAGATCCCAAGAAGCGCTACACGATTTCGCTCAGGGAAACACTCAGACGACGCTTGTACCCACTCGGCAGGACCTAAAGGAACAAGACGAGGCTTCCAGAACTCAACCATGAAGTGCTTGGGGGCTTGTCGATCCTAGGATGTTTTTGCAACCAGAGAAAGGACCAGATGCTGACCACATCCCGAGTTAAGCCAAAAAGAAGAAGCTGAAGATACTTGAGATTGCCGGTCCTAAGTCTTTTCAGTACTAACAAGAACACAAAGTTTGTCAAGACAACAATCTATACCGAGTTGCTTACAAGTCACAAACGAAACCCAGACAAGCACTCGTCAAATCAAGAAAGTCTGTCAAGACAACGATCTACATATACCAAGTTGTTTACATGGCACAAACGAAAGACAGAAAAGCACTCGACAGATCAAGAAAATTTGTCAAGACAACGATCTACCTAAACCGGGTTGTTTACAAGACGAAGAAATACAGGCAAAGAAGACATCAACAAAAAATAAAGAATCTTTATTCAAAAAGAAGTTTAGTGTTCTATTATAGAAGCTAGAGTACAAAGGTCAATTACATCAAGCATTGTCATCAGGAGAAGAAATATCATTATTAAGATTATCAACAATCCTCCTGGCTAAATCTTCGACCTCAGGCTCCACCTTCTCAATAGCATCCAGATATTCTTGACTCTTGGCTTCATCAGCAACCTTGGACAAAGGAAACTCTAGAGAAAGAACCTGGACCTAGGCAAGAACATTTTTGGTACATAGTTGGGCGCACCTCTTCACGAACTTCTGGAAACAGGTCGGCACTTGGGGAATAAACTAAGTCCAAGATTGACCATCATCCGCTGAAGTCCGGAGAAGACCAGCTACTGACCGAAATGATTTCCACAAAGCATTCCAGTTCTCAGTAGCCGTCGCCAACTTGCCAGTCAAGTCTTCGATAGTTTTTTGGGCCTGCACAAGATCCCTATCAGCTCCACGCCTAATCAACTTAGCAAGTGCGAGTTCTTCTTCAGCTTGAGTAATTACCTCCTCAGCCCTATTATGGTTAGTACGAACAAGTGTCTTCATCATCTCGATACCCTTCGAAAGCTTCTGCTTTTCAACTTAGAGAGCTAGACCAGGCAACAAAAACAAGTCAGCAGAAAGGCAAGTTTGAATACAAAAGGAAACGAAAAAGAACTCGCAATACCAGTGCACTCTTTCTTCATGGCCTCCACATTTTTCAAGGCCTCCTAGGCAGCTGCATCCCTTTGCTTTTCTGCCTCAACCACCCAGGCACGGAGAGCCTTCTCCTCCTTCTGATGCGTCTAACATTCGGTCTCCAACTCGGCCCGACAGAGGTCAAGCTCTACCTTTAGGGTACTCACCTCAGAAGACAACTTTTTCTCGGTTTCAGACGAGAAAAAGAAGCCGGTATGATCACGAGAAAAAGACTGAGCAAAAAGAGAGAGAGAAAAACAAGACATAAGGATAGAAGAAAGACGAACATCCAAAGAAAGAACTTTAGAAAAACTTACCTGGAGCTTTTCCCCAAAAGAAGTCGCAAAGGTCGCCAAGTTTCCCCAGGCAGTGGTCAGCTCTGACAACTGATGAGTAGCATCAAATTGATGCAACACATCATCATCCAAACGCGGAGCACCGGTACCAAGAGAGGCAGAAGGAGAAGCCGACACAGGCAAAGAAGGCAAAACCTAGGCCATATCCTGGGAAGCCCAGCTACCTCCTCAGATGGATCCACCCCCACAGCCACGGTCACCCTCGGAGTTAGCAGATCCGAAGCAGCATGATCACCAGGGGGCCCCGTCTCCCTCACAGCCACCTCACCGACCGTACTTTCTGAGTCCTTTGACTCAGTACATGGGGGCACTCTAGAGGACTGACAAGAGGGCGGCTGAGGAGTAAGAGAAGGCGTGGGTCTACAAGATGATAAGAAAACTCAACGATAAGAATATGAGTCAGGAAAAAGAAAACAGAAGCAAATAAGCAAAACAAGGAATCACTCACTCAGCTACCCTCTTCTTCAGAAAACCAATAGAGGACCTAAGAGAGGGAACTATAGCAGCAAAAACATCACTGCCACCCTATGACAGGAGTGGCGCGGCTGGTACTGGAGCCCTAGAAGAACTCAAACCCGATGACTGCTTACTACAAGAGAACAAGACCAAAGTCAAAACAAAAAGAGGGGTTCAACAACAGAAAAAAAGAAAATAACTCACCGACGAGTAACAAGGGCAGCATCATCATCCTCTTCTTCCCCACTCTCAACCAAGGCCACCATGGTACCAGCTGAAAAAGGACAAAAGTACTCGGCCAAAGATAAAAACAAACAACAAAAGGACAGAGCGTATTAATATGCTCACCTAAGAGCAACTACAACTAGAGTACCTGGATGAGTACTCAACTGGTGAGACTTCTTGGCAGCAGATAGAGCAGAAGAACTATCCGCTCACCGCCTCATTCCAAAAGTATGAGGAGCTCGAGGAACTGGACGAGGAACATACTCTACATATACATCAAGGTTTGCGGAAGAAACGCTAGGAAATATTGTGGTGGTTTGAAACTTACTGGTCAACGATGTCCCAGCAAGACTATCCCTAGCCTCCACATTTGCAGGGCAATCATCAAGGGGAATCGGATCAGCAAAATTATGCCCCAATTCCTATAAAAGAGTAAAACAACAAGACAAGGAAGACTAAGCAAAAAGTGGAGACAGCAAAAGAAATACAAAAAGGACCCGCATAAGAAAAAAAACAACTCACAGCAGGAGGCGGGTTGTTAGCACTATACTCAAGGACAGCAAGCGGGACGATGCTTACTCCTTTCAGCATCTTCTGAAGACGCTCGAGCACCTCCTCATCAGTCAACTCAAGGGCAAGGACCATACGAGAAGGGTCCTTCACCCCAGAGTACTCAAACCCAAAATTCTCCCGCTCCTTCAAAGGCTGAACACGGCGGTGAAGAAAACTAGAGACGATACCAAAGCCAGTCAAGCCCTGCTGCTTTAGAGTACATATCCTCTCAAGAAACGGCTTGATCGCTTGGCTCTCATCCATCGTCAGGGTGTTCTTTTCCCATCGGTCATTAACCAAGGGACCAGATCTAGAATGAATGGAAAGAGGAGGAATCAAATTGGCGGCATAAAACCAGTTAGCACGCCAATCCTGCATAGAATTAACTAGGTCATAGTCAAAAGAATTTGCTCTTAAGACCCTGGCAAAACTAAATCCTGCAGCCACCAAGAACATTGGTGTCATCATGGCGGGGTTGTGGCTTCATACGAAAGAAGTAACGAAAGAGAGAAAGAGAAGGAGGAATTCCAAGAAAAGTTTCACAAAGATGAACGAAAACAGAAAGATGAAGGACAGCATTGGGAGCAAGATGGTTCAGGCTAATCCCAAAATAGTTGACAAATCGGTGAAGAAAAGCAAAAGCAGGAAGGCAGAATCCAGCACGGATAAAGGAGACAAAAAGAATAATCTCACTAGGACCTCGAGTAGGGACCTGATGATCGCCTGGAGCTCTCCAATTAGCAATGTCCTTGCTCTGAATCAGACCATCGCTAACAAGCTCATGAAGCTGATCTTCAGTCGTTGTCGGAGCCAGCCAAATCTTCTTAGCAGCCCTCATGGCCATAAACACTTGATTCTCAATCATGAAAAGTGATGTCTCCTCGTCTACAAAGGCTGCTTGGGACTTGCTCGCTGATTTCTTCCTACCCATATACTAGCAGGAGCAATAAAGAACTAGGAGGCAATGGTGATTCAGACAGCGGCACTCAGATGACAGCAACAATGGCGGTGACGGAAGTTTGAAGACTAGGGTTTCACGGGAAAATCAGGGCAGTAAAGAAAAAGAAGAGGAAAGGCCCTTAAATAGATTTTACACCAGTAAAAACGTAGCCCACCAGGCCCATTTTAACACGGCATGAGGATGCAATGGTCCATTTACTGACATAGCTAAAATGATAAATGGCACAAATCCACACAACGGTACAGTTCAACGGGCAGATTTCAGACTTATCCATCCAGCACTACGGCGGAGTTATCATATTGCTACAAAAAGAACTCATCAACCATGAAGCAAAGAAGGGTTACCTCACAAGGAACACAACAACTCGGTCCTTATAGAAAGAACTCGGGAATCTCATAAACAACTGGGACATCAGGAGAATAAAGAATGACAACTCAAAAGACAAGATTCTTTCCATTATAAATGGTTTCAAAAAATAGAAGATTACACATCTTACAAGACCCAACAAACTCGGTACTACGGCAAGCAAGGTAGCAAAGAGGAACCCAGACATAGCTAGGCTCTAGAACGACTACGTGTTCCAAATTGCTACTCGGTAGAACAAACCGCACTCGGCTACACTGTTTTCTTCAAAGGACGGACGTAGTGCATCCAAGACAGAAATCAACAGCACGGCAGGACAACATAGAGCAGAGAAGGTCGGTAGGCATCTGTCTACCCAAGTCTGATGTGATGCTGGATATGGTGTTGATCTGCACCGAACAGTCTCAAGGCATGCAACGAGGATCAACCCAGAACTGCCAGATGAAGGAACGTATCCCACATCACAAGACTCCCTCCGACTACCACCATGTACTTCTAAGTACAATGCTGTTGTGGGATTAGTCTACCTCTAATCCCTATCACAAGACTCCCTCTAGCTACGGCAAGATACACAAGAACTGCAAAATACACCCAGAGGCTGCTCTACTTCACAAAACTACCATATTCATGACTACGGAGATTTCAGACCACGCAACAAAATGCTCGATGAATCAAAACAGCACACAAGGAAGATATTTATAGGCCAAAGAAGCGGTACACATGGACTGGGAGCACCAACGGAACAAACCTAACAAAGGACACAGTGAAAAGATAGAATTCAATGAAAGAGGACTCATGCGTGAAGGAGCAGTACTCAAGAACGAGCATATTCGGAAGAATATACCAACACTATGCAACTCATAAACAAACAACATTTACTACCAACAACCACCATACAACTACATTTGACAACAGCAGACTACCAGAGAACATGCCAAGAACCTGTATCCAAATTCTTTTCGGATAAAAGAACCCAGCAAGAGGCTCGGGGGCTACACTCAGTGAGTGCACTTTTTCCTTCAAAAAAGCGCACATCACTCAGAAGACTTCCTCAAGACAGCAGTTTTTCAAACAACATAAGATTCAAGACCCTCCAACTTTTTGTTCCAAATAGCATGAGGCTCGGGGCTACACTCAGTGAGTGCACTTTTTTCTTCAAAAAAGCGCACATCACTCAGAAGACTTCTTCAAGATAGACCACTTCAAGGACACACGACAAAAAAACCCGGACATAGCAATATCCGAGCTCTTTTTGACAAAGAACTCGGATATATGCTCAAGAGCCCTTCGACGAAGAATCAGAGCAATTTCAAGAGAAGACCCTCCAACTCCTTGTGCTAAACAACAAGAGGCTCGGGGGCTACACCCAAATGGGAGTACTTTTTTTCTTCAAAAAGGTACACACCACCCGAAGATCTCATGAAGCGCTACACGGTTTCGCTCAAGAAAGCACTCGGACGATGCTTGTTCCTGCTCGACAATACCTAAAGGAACAAGACGAGGCTTCTAGAGCACAACCATGAAGTGCTCGGGGACTTGTCGGTGTGCGACCCATGGGATACCCCGCAAGGAAGGGAGAAGATCTAGTCTAACTAGGATTCTTCCCATGTAACCTTAGTAGTAGTATTATTCTATAATCCTATTAGAAACTCTCATTGTAAACCGACTAGGATTTTGACCTCCTGACTATGTAAGGGAGGGCAGGTGAAATAACCCCGATTTCCACGAAGGGAAATCCACCGAGTCGAAGTGTAATAAGACCATTGTAGATCATATTACCCAAATTCCAGTCGAATATCATATCCATACAACGATAATATCAGAGTACAAATAGTGTGGATTATATAAATTATTACATCGCCGCATTAGCGGAATCAAAAGTAGCATTCATTCAGAACAGCTTGAAGATAAGATCGCCAAACTCGAGCGTAGGCACGAAACCCACAACCGTCAAACTCCTTGGAGCTATACTCCTCAGCAGAACCTGTGTGCCAAAATTTATAAGTACGATTTGTACTAGCCACTCCCAACCCTATGAGCATTGCTTTGTGGAAATTGAATGCAAATTGGATGCAATCAAGTGGAACCTATAAGGCTGGGTTTTCCTATGCATTAGTAAATCAAGTATATAATAATAGTTGGTCGAGTTTTAACTCCATTCACACACCCATTCCACCCCCTTCCCCTTCCAGAGCCAGGAACAATAACCACCATCCCCACACCATCATCATACCACAGCCATACCATCGCTTAGTTGACAGGCCAACTCCCTCTTGGCACTGTCTCAAGGCCCGTAGCCCCTGGCTATGTCCGAACACTCATTCCCAAGGGAGAAAAGAAGGACTCATCTCTCTATCTAGTTTAAGCGAAACCTAGGAAAGGTCCATAGCCAACCAGTCGGCATATGTATCGATCAATCAACCATACACTCTGTAGAGGTTTTACATAACCACAAGATCCGCCTTCCTCGCTGACCATCATCAACTGGGCTGATTCCGGCCGCTTGCTAGCCTAGGATGATGCCACTCTACCATTCAGCCCTGGTACACCCCAAGTCCGATCTGGGGTGGCTGAAACTATGAGTCATGAGCCGGGTCCACAAGGTCTCCATGAAGTCTCAGAAGGGTGTGGGGGAAATCCTTCGCACCCCGTATCTTCCTCACACTGTCCGCTATCAACCTAGCAGTAGTGGCAATCTCCTACCAAGTAGTCCGGCCGTCCCGCACCATATAGTGCGAGTGGTACGTAAGGCTTCCCGGTGAGTCTGAGTACTAGTAAGTCCTTAGGTTTGACCAAGTTAGAATGTCTTCATCAGGGTTTCCATTTACTGTGCCACCACAGCACCTCCACCCTAGGCTCCTCCCATCACAGGATCACACCCAAGGCCACCTCATTTACCATTTACCCATCATAGGTATCCATTCTAGGGGTGCCCAGGTAGCACCCCACGGCAAGACTTGCCCCAGGCTCATCGTATACTCCAACTTGGTCGACACAACCCTCACCCTCCACGCACCCAAGTCACACTCGCAGCACTCTCCCCATGGTCCAGATAACACCAGTTTCCACCACGCATCATTATAGTGCAAGCATAGTAGAAGTAGTAAGCAATGAAATATCATAGCAAGCGTGTGACTAGCCTAACAGTACGGTGAGCAGGGGTAAGGCTGCGTCAAGGTATAGGCCATCAAGAAAACATACTACCATGCAAGTCCTACCACAATGTGATCATGACAATAAAGTAAGCACTAGCATTTCTATTTTAGCTATGCGTAATAGGTGCTACGAGATTGGATGGGATGTGACACCTTCAGTGTAGTCATCTCCGTACTCCTCACGGTACTCACGATCCTCGTCCGTCCGGTTCTTCTCCGAGTCTGCAAACGACCGCATTATAGTCGTGTTAGCGTCGTCTATAGAATAGCACAAAGAAGCAATGAAAATTCAAAAGAGCCAAATGCACTCAAACATGGGTCCATTGCGTAGAGCTTGATTTTAGATGAATTTTGGTCCTCGTTTCGTATTTTTCTGAGGTCATATGAATTAGTTATGAATTTCCAAAGATTAAATCTATTTCTAAAAATGGAAAAAGACTGAATTAATCCTGGGCTGACACATGTCATGCTGGGGTTGGTCCACGTGGCTTGCTGACGTCAGCATGACATCAGCATGACATCAGAATCATGGTTCCGAGCTGACTGGTGGGGCCCGAATGACATCAGCATGACGTCAGCATGACATCATCAACGGCATGCTCACCGACAGGTGGGGCCAGAGGCTATTGAGTCATTGATAGGTGGGTCTGGTCAAAGTCAACGGCGAGTCAACAGTCAGCGTCTTCGGTCAACGGTCAGGGTCACTGACGTGTGGGGCCAGGGCTGCTGATGTCATCAGCGTGACGTCAGCATGACGTCACCTCGGCTGTGCTAGCTTCTGACATGTGGGTCCCGCGTGACATCATCACGATGCCAGCATGACGTCATCATCTGACATGTGGGTCCAGCAACACTGTATCGTTGACATGTGGGGTTAGGTCAACGGTCAATGTTGACCGGTCAACGGTCAATACGGGCTGGGTCCGAACTAGGCTCTGGTGGGCTCGAGTTGGGCCGGTCTAACCCAGACACGTGGCACGTTGTGATGCTGCCACGTCGTGGCCGTGGGCCTTTATTGGGCCTTGTCCACAGCGTGGCTCACACCGTGTGGTTCACGGTGGACCAGTGCTCATGGTCCATAGACCTACGGTAGGGCGCATGGTGGACCAAGTCCACCGCCTCTTCTCCTTGGCTTGGCTCACGTGCACTGAGCTCACACTCGGGTGGTCGGCGAGGGGGGGGTGTTCCCCTATTTTCTTTCGCAGCGGTGCTCCCGTCGGTGGCGAGCGCCCGGTGAGCCCCCGTGGCAGTGCTGATGTCCGATTAGAGAGGGGAAAAGCTTCCCCGGGTCACACCGACTGCATCTGTGGGGTCAAGGTGGCGGCCATGGCTTCCCGCGGCGTTGGCCACGGCGATCAGCGGCTCAAGCTCCACCGGCGTGCGGGAGGGCGCGGGTGCTGCGGCATAGGCCATTCCTGTGGTGCGCGTGGGCGACACGGTGCTCCAGCGAGCATGTTGGGCAAGTCAAGAGGTCTCCCAGGGGCTCCGGTGACTTTGGCCATGGCGGCGGCCTTCCAAGCACAACGACGGCGAGGCACGCGGGTCTCTACGTGGCTCCAGTGGGGTGGTCACGGCATGCATGTGGTTCCAGCGATCAAGACGGGCGAGATGAGGGAACGCTAGGCGCTCCCGGTGAACCTGTCCCTGGTGGAGTTGTCGCGGCGGCGGCGGTGCTCTGGCCGTGGCACGGTGTGGCCTCTAAGGTCCTCTGGTGGCCTACACCTACCCGTGATCACGATCGTGGCGTCTTCCGTGGTGGGAAGAAACCAGCCAAGGCGGTGGCGTGACATCTACTACGGTGATGCGGCCGCGGTGGCTCTGCCACGGCCGTGCGCGTGTTCCCAGCGTGCGCCCGTGCGTGCTCGTGTCCATGGGGCTTAGGAGTGGGTCTCAGCAGCGTATGGCTCACCGTCGGTGTTGAGGGCAAGAGGATAGCAGCACAGGGAAGGGTTGTGGCCATGTAGCACCGGAGGCAGTGCCGTGTCGTTCGCTCCGGCTTGATCCGCGGCGACGCTCCGAGCTCTGTCATCTTTCCCCCCCCCCTTCTTCCTCTTCTCCCTCTTCTCTTTTGGCTCAGGTGGGTTGTGGACGGCCACCGAGGTGGCGGTGGGGCGATGAAACGAGCGCTAGGGCTCCGGGGCTAGGGCTTTTATAGCAGAGCTCGGCCATGGAGCCCGGCGTTCGGCGGCTGGAGATTGAGGGGGATCGGAGGCGTCCATCCCATCCGACGGCCGTGTGTGGTTGCATGGGTGCGGCGCAAGGGGGGGGCAAGGCCATGCCCTGGGCGTGACCCCCTAGCCCACCCTACCATTGCTGTCGGGGCTCTATCGCGCGGTGGTTGTGCGCGGCGTGGAGAAGAAGAATAGTAGGGCTGACTTGCGGGGTCCAGCGGCAGCGGCTACAAGCGGAGGCAGGGAGACGCGTGGGCGTGGGCATCGTGCGGCTGACACGTGGGGTCCAGCGGCAGCGACAGCGAGCGAAGGCGGGGAGCGGGCGTTGCTGGGCCGCAAGCTGGGCCGCGCGCGCACTGGGGCTGGCTGGGCCAAGCTGCCTGGGCTTTTGAGGCCTTCTCCTCTTCTCTTTTCTTTTCTATTTTTCATTTCATCTCCATTGTTTAAATTTAAATTTGGTTTTGTTTTTTGAATTCAAAAATTGGTGCACCAAATTCATTAGGGTTTTAGATATGTGACCCACAACTTCCTTAAATATATATATTAGGAATTTATTTAGCCATTTTGTATAACAAAAGTAGGTGTAGTTTTGTTATACAAAAAAATATGGGTAGTTTTCACTTAAACCTTTGATTTGATTTCTTTCGGTTCATTACTTTAAAAGGGGTCGTTAGGCATTACATGAGACAAATGAAAAGTCCAACTCACAAAATGTATGCAACACTTATTTGTTAGAGATTAAATATTCATAATCAACAAATGACATGCTTATGTGATGACTTGGGTTGGGTTACTTCTAATGCAACTCTTAGGTTAGGTTCCTATACATGACACTCATCATCTCATGGGATTTTCAAAAAAGAAATTTGTAGTCGGTATTTTTGGTGTGTGGATTTCTGGGTTGTTATAGTCCTACCCCCTTAACAGAATCTCATCCCCGAGATTAAAGCGTAACGTACTCTTCAAAGAGGTAAGGATATCATAGCCGGAGATCAGACTCTTTCTCCCATGTTGCTTCTCTCTCAGTGTGATTACTCCATTGGATCTTGCACATAGGAATAGTCTTGCTTCGGGTTTCTTTGGTATCTCTACCCAGAATCCTGATAGGATGTTCTCTATACTCAAGTGTATCTTGAATGTTAAGTGTATCAGTCGGGATCACTTCATCGAGCACTCTCAAACATTTGCGTAGCTGGGATACATGAAATATAGGATGTACACCCATCAATTTCTCAGGTAACTCAAGTTTGTAGGCGAGTTTTCCAATTCTCTTGCAAATCTTGTAGGGGCCAACAAATCTAGGGGCAAGCTTGCCTTTCACATGGAATCTGATAGTCCCACGTAGTGGAGCTACCTTGAGATAGACAAAGTCCCCCACATTAAACTCAAGTTCTCTTCTCCTTTTGTCAGCATAGCTCTTGTATCGACTTTGAGCAATTCTCAAATTCGCTCTTATTTGAGCAACTCCTTCTTCGGCATCTTGAACCTTAGCAGAATCAAAGAACGATCTTTCACCCGGTTGAGACCACATCAACGGTGTCTTACATGGTCTGCCATACAGAGCTTCAAACGGTGACATCTTGATACTGGCTTGGTAGCTGTTGTTATAAGAGAACTCTGCATAGGGTAAGCACTTCTCCCAATCAGAGCCATAATTCAATACACTTGCGCGAAGCATGTCTTCTAAGATCTGATTTACTCGTTCTGTCTATCCATCTGTCTGCGGGTGGTAAGCGGTACTGAAATCAAGTTTGGTTCTAATGGACTGGTGCAGAGCTTCCTAGAATCGGGACACAAACTAAGGACGACGATCAGATACAATACTAGAGGGAGCTCCATGCAGTCTGAGAATATGCTCAATATATAGATCTGCTAATTTTTCTATGTTGATCTTGGTCTTCACTGGTACAAAGTGAGCAATCTTGGTCAAACGATCAACTATCACCCAGATGGAATCATTACCTTTCTGTGAACGGGGCAATCCAACTATGAAATCCATGGATATACTATCCCATTTCCACTCGGGAACGTCAAGAGGCTTTAGCAATCCTGCAGGCCTTTGATGTTCAGCCTTGACTCTATTACAGGTGTTACATCGTGCCACATGTCCTGCAATGTCTGTCTTCATGCCTTTCCACCAAAAGTGTCTCTTCAAGTCTTGATACATCTTAGAATTTCCAGGGTGAATGCAGTACTTAGAGTCATGGGCTTCTGACAGAATTTCCTCTCGTAGGGCTGGGTCAGAAGGTACACAGATTCTGTCCTTGAACCAGATGGTCCCTTATTTATCTTCATGGTGGTTGGTCTTGTAGCCTAGTTTCATCAGACTACGGAGATATTCAATCTCCTCACACTCTTTCTGAGCTTGACAGATGCGATCTGTGAGATCATACTGTATGCGGAGCTCATTCAACAAGCCATGCGGTAGTATCTCAAGTTGGAAATCATCAATCTCTTCCTTGAGCTCAGGTGGTACAGATTCTGTGATCAAAGTGTGATAGTAGCTCTTACGGCTGAGAGCATCTGCGACTACATTAGCTTTCCCCGGATGATAGTGAATTTCCAGATCATAGTCCTTGATCAACTCTAGCCATCGGCGTTGCCTCATATTCAGATCTTCTTGAGTGAAAAAGTACTTCAGGCTCTTGTGATCAGTGTAGATATCGCACTTGTTGCCTATCAAGTAGTGCCTCCAAATCTTCAAAGCATGCACAACTGCTGCTAACTCAAGATCATGAGTAGGGTAATGGTTCTTGTGTTCTTTCAACTGTCGAGAAGCATAAGCTATCACTCTCCCATCTTGCATCAGTACACAACCAAGTCTTTGACGGGATGCATCACAATAGACCACAAAATCTTTGTTGATATTAGGCAATGCTAGCACAGGGGTTGTGGTAAGCTTCTGTTTCAATTCCTAGAAGCTTTGTTCGCTCTTGGGTGTCCATTCAAACTCCTTAGTCTTTTTCAGAAGGTTGGTCATTGGACGGGCTATCTTGGAAAAGTTCTCGATGAATCGACGATAATATCTAGCCAGTCCCAAGAAACTTCTGACTTCTGTCACATTATGGGGTTGTTCCCATTCTTTCACAGCCTCAATCTTAGCTGGGTCAACTACAACACCTTTAGCCGATAGTACATGGCCTAGGAAGGCAACTTCCTATAGCCAAAACTCGCATTTGCTGAACTTTGCGTAGAGCTGGTGTTGGGCTAGTTTCTCAAGTATAGTTCTCAGATGATGTTCGTGTTCTTCAGCGGTAGGTGAATAGACAAGGATGTCATCAATGAATACTACCACGAACTTATCCAGATCATCCATGAAAATCTTATTCATCATGTTCATGAAGTATGCGGGAGCATTCGTGAGTCCAAAGGATACCACAGTGAACTCAAACTACCCATACCTAGTCATGAAGGCTGTCTTCGGGATGTCACTCTCTCGAATCTTCATCTGATGATAACCAGATCTGAGATCAATCTTGGAGAAATACTTGGCACCTCTAAGCTGATCAAGCAAATCATCAATCCTTGGCAGGGGGTACTTGTTCCGAGATTGGATCTTCAGCATGTCAATCCCCTTGGATCTCTCTCTGTCTCCTCTGCGGTTGAACTCGGCCTTCTTGTCGTCAAACTTCCTCTGCAACTCCAAGACCTTGTTGTTAAGGTAGCAGTTCCTGTTGCCTAGGTCAGCTGCTTTGTCCTATAAGTCAGCGACCTTGGCTCTGTGGTCCTCCTCATGACGGTTGAGCTCGTCCTATAGCTTGGTAACTGTCTCTAGTAGACTAGCTCGCTCCTGTGCTCCCTACGAGTCTCACTCCTGGTACTCCCACCGGAGGGCCTGGTCCTGACGTCTCCTCTACTCCAGCTGGGTCACGTACATGTCCTGCTCCAGTAGGTGAATAGCTGAGACACGAAGGCATCTATCCTCCTTGGCAAGGATAACTCTACCTACTGAGAAACTCTGCTCACTGGGGGTAAGGCTAAGGTTGAGGGCCTGGGGAAGTAGATGGAACTCTATCGTCTTCAGGTGCTCGTAGTGGTCCCTCATCACTTTGCGAAGTGCCTTGTGTGAGATAGCTCGCAGTCCCTCCTCAACTGTGTCTTCTACGGTCAACTCGGTGAAAGCTGGGACAGAAGGTAAGGTAGTGCTAGCTGGGAACTCGACTAAGGTGACGACTGGTCCTTCGATTCCTCCTTCCTGAGCTAGCTTTCCGGTGCAGGTGACCTTGACAAGCTCATTGGGGACACCTAACGTGACAAGAACTCGGCAAAGGGTCTGTGCAAAACCCCTGAGCTCACGTAGGTCGAAGGTAAGCTTGGCGTGGTCTAGAGGTAGCGATCCTAGAGGCGGCCATTCAACGTTCGTTGCCATCTGCATGTTTCAAGGAACAGGTGTTAGCAGGTCAAATATAGATAAGCCTTGCATAAAAGTGAATGCAGGGTTGGTATATAACCAAAAGAAGGGCTGTCCACGTCCTACCCTATCGTCCATTTCTAAGGGTTTCGTCCTATGGTCAAGTATGGCTCTGATACCAACTGAAACAACCTCGACTTCCATGAAGGGAAATCCATCGAGTCGAAGTGTAATAAGACCATTGTAGATCATATTACCCAAATTTCAGTCGAATATCATATCCATACAACGATAATATTAGAGTACAAATAGTGCGGATTACATAAATTATTACATCGCCGCATTAGCGGAATCAAAAGTAGCATTCATTCAGAACAGCTTGAAGATAAGATCGCCAAACTCGAGCGTAGGCACGAAACCCTCAACCGTCAAACTCCTCGGAGCTATACTCCTCAGCAGAACCTGTGTGCCAAAATTTATCAGTACGATTTGTACTGGCCACTCCCAGCCCTATGAGCATTGCTTTGTGGAAATTGGATGCAATCAAGAGGAACCTATAAGGCTGGGTTTTCCTATGCATTAGTAAATCAAGTATATAATAATAGTTGGTCAAGTTTTAACTCCATTCACACACCCATTCCACCCCCTTCCCCTTCCAGAGCCAGGAACAATAACCACCATCCCCACACCATCATCATACCACAGCCATACCATCGCTCAGTCGATAGGCCAACTCCCTCTCGGCACTGTCTCAAGGCCCGTAGCCCCTAGCTATGTCCGAACACTCATTCCTAGGGGAGAAAAGAAGGACTCATCTCTCTATCTAGTTTAAGCGAAACCCAGGAAAGGTCCATAGCCGACCAGTCGGCATATGTATCGATCGATCAACCATACACTCTGCAGAGGTTTTACATAACCACAAGATCTGCCTTCCTCGCTAACCGTCGTCAACTGGGCTGATTCCGGCCGCTTGCTAGCCTAGGATGATGCCACTCTACCATTCAGCCCTGGTACACCCCAAGTCCGATCTGGGGTGGCTGAAACTATGAGTCATGAGCCGGGTCCACAAGGTCTCCATGAAGTCTCAGAAGGGTGTGGGGGAAATCCTCTACACCCCGTATCTTCCTCACACTGTCCGCTATCAACCTAGCAGTAGTGGCAATCTCCTACCAAGTAGTCCAGCCGTCCCGCACCATATAGGGCGAGTGGTATGTAAGGCTTCCCGGTGAGTCTGAGTACTAGTAAGTCCTTAGGTTTGACCAAGTTATAATGTCTTCATCAGGGTTTCCATTTACTGTGCCACCACAGCACCTCCACCCTAGGCTCCTCCCATCACAGGATCACACCCAAGGCCACCTCATTTACCATTTACCCACCATAGGTATCCATTCTAGGGGTGCCCAGGTAGCACCCCATGGCAAGACTTGCCCAGGACTCGTCATATACTCCAACTTGGTCGACACAACCCTCACCCTCCACGCACCCAAGTCACACTCGTAGCACTCTCCCCATGGTCCAGATAACACCAGTTTCCACCACGCATCATTATAGTGCAAGTGTAGTAGAAGTAGTAAGCAATGAAATATCATAGCAAGTGTGTGACTAGCCTAACAGCAGGGTGAGCAGGGGTAAGGCTGCGTCAAGGTATAGGCCATCAAGAAAACATACTACCATGCAAGTCCTACCACAATGTGATCATGACAATAAAGTAAGCACTAGCATTTCTATTTTAGCTATGCGTAATAGGTGCTACGAGATTGGGTGGGATATGACACATTCAGTGTAGTCGTCTCCGTACTCCTCACGGTACTCACGATCCTTGTCCGTCTGGTTCTCCTCCATGTCTGCAAATGACTGCATTATAGTCGCGTTAGTGTCGTCTATAGAATAGCACAAAGAAGCAATAAAAATTTAAAAGAGCCAAATGCACTCAAACATGGGTCCATTGCGTAGAGCTTGATTTTAGATGAATTTTGATCCTCGTTTCGTATTTTTCTGAGGTCGTATGAATTAGTTATGAATTTCCAAAGATTAAATCTATTTCTGAAAATGGAAAAAGACTGAATTAATCCTGGGCTGACACATGTCATGCTGGGGTTGGTCCACGTGGCTTGCTGACGTCAGCATGACATCAGAATCACGGTTCCGAGCTGACTGGTGGGGCCCGGATGACGTCAGCATGACGTCATCAATGTCATGCTCACCGACAGGTGGGGCCAGAGTCTACTGAGTCATTGACAGGTGGGTCCGGTCAAAGTCAACGGTGAGTCAACAGTCAGCGTCTTTGGTCAACGGTCAGGGTCACTGACGTGTGGGGCCAGGGCTGCTGACGTCATCAGCCGATGTCAGCGTGACGTCAGCATGACATCACCTCGGCTGTGCTAGCTTCTGACATGTGGGTCCCACGTGACGTCATCACGACGCCAGCATGACGTCATCATCTGACGTGTGGGCCTAGCAACACTGTGTCGCTGACATGTGGGGTCAGGTCAACGATCAACATTGACCGGTCAACGGTCAATACGGGCTGGGTCCGAACTGGGCTCTGGTAGGCTCGGGTTGGGCCGGTCTAACCCGGACACGTGGCACACTGTGATGCTGCCACGTCGCGGACGTGGGCCTTTATTGGGCCTTGTCCACAGCGTGGCTCACACTGTGTGGTTCACGGTGGACCAGCGCTCATGGTCCATAGACCTACGACAGGGCGCATGGTGGACCAAGTCCACCGCCTCTTCTCCTTGGCTTGGCTCACGTGCACCGAGCTCACGCTCGGGTGGTCAGCGAGGGGGGGGTGTTCCCCTGTTTTCTTCCGCGGCGGTGCTCCCGTCGGCGGCGAGCGCCCGATGAGCCCCCGTGGCAGTGCTGATGTCCGATTGGAGTGGGGAAAAGCTTCCCCGGGTCACGGCGACTACGTCTGTGGGGTCAAGGTGGCGGCCATGGCTTCCCGCGGCGCTGGCCATGGTGATCAGCGGCTCAAGCTCCACCGGCATGTGGGAGGGCGCGGGTGCTACGGCATAGGCCATTCCTGTGGTGCGCGTGGGCGACACGGTGCTCCAGCGAGCATGTTGGGCAGGTCGAGAGGTCTCCCAGGGGCTCCGGTGACTTTGGCCACGGCGGCGGCCTTCCGAGCACAACAACAGCGAGGCGCGCGGGTCTCTACGTGGCTCCAGTGAGGTGGTCACGGCGTGCGTGTGGTTCCAGCGATCAAGACGGGCGAGATGAGGGAACGCCAGGCGCTCCCGACGAACCTATCCCCGGTGGAGTTGTCGCGGCGGCGGCGGTGCTCCGGCCGTGGCGCGGTGTGGCCTCCGGGGTCCTCCAGTGGCCTACGCCTACCCGTGATCGCGATCGTGGCGTCTTGCATGGCGGGAAGAAACCAGCCAAGGTGGTGGCGTGACATCTACTGCGGTGATGCGGCCGCGGTGGCTCCGCCGTGGCCGTGCGCGTGTTCCCGGCGTGCACCCGTGCATGCTCGTGTCCATGGGGCTTAGGAGTGGGTCTCAGCGGCGTATGGCTCACCATCGGTGTTGAGGGCGAGAGGATAGCGGCGTAGGGAAGGGTTGTGGCCGTGTAGCTCCAGAGGCAGTGCCGTGTCGTCTGCTCCGGCTTGATCCGCGGCGGCGCTCCGAGCTCCGGCGTCTTTCCCCCCTTCTTCCTCTTCTCCCTCTTCTCTTTTGGCTCAGGTGGGTTGTGGACGGCCACCGAGGTGGCGGAGGGGCGACGGAACGAGCGCTAGGGCTCCGGGGCTGGGGCTTTTATAGCAGAGCTCGGCCATGGAGCCCGGCGTTCGGCGACTGGAGATTGAGGGGGATCGGAGGCGTGCATCCCATCCGACGGCCGTGCGTGGTTGCGTGGGCGTGGCGCAAGGGGGGGGCAAGGCCATGCCCCGGGCGTGACCCCCTGGCCCGCCCTGCCATTGCTGTCGGGGCTCTATCGCGCGGTGGTCGTGCACGGCGTGGAGAAGAAGAATAGTAGGGCTGACTTGCGGGGTCCAGCGGCAGCGGCTGCAAGCGGAGGCAGGGAGACGCGCGGGCGTGGGCGTCGTGCGGCTGACACGCGGGGTCCAGCGGCAGCGGCAGCGAGCGAAGGCGGGGAGCGCGCGGGCGTTGCTGGGCCGCAAGCTGGGCCGCGCGCGCGCTGGGGCTGGCTGGGCCGAGCTACCTGGGCTTTCGAGGCCTTCTCCTCTTCTCTTCTCTTTTCTATTTTTCATTTCATCTCCATTGTTTAAATTTAAATTTGGTTTTGGTTTCTGAATTCAAAAATTGGTGCACCAAATTCATTAGGGTTTTAGATATGTGACCCACAACTTCCTTAAATATATATATTAGGAATTTATTTAGCCATTTTGTATAACAAAAGTAGGTGTAGTTTTGTTATAAAAAATATGGGTAGTTTTCACTTAAACCTTTGATTTGATTTCTTTTGGTTCGTTACTTTAAAAGGGGTCGTTAGGCATGACATGAGACAAATGAAAAGTCCAACTCACAAAATGTATGCAACACTTATTTGTTAGAGATTAAATATTCATAATCAACAAATGACATGCTTATGTGATGACTTGGGTTGGGTTACTTCTAATGCAACTCTTAGGTTAGGTTCCTATACATGACACTCATCATCTCATGGGATTTTCAAAAAAAAAATTTGTAGTCGGTATTTTTGGTGTGTGGATTTCTGGGTTGTTACAGCAGGGTTCCTAGAAACAGAACACAACAGAACACTTGACAATCAATCCAACGCAAAGGCTAACGCCGACTGGACGTAGGGCTATTACTCGATTAAAGATCGAGGTTCCGAACCAGGATAAATCGACTGTCTCTTACGTTAACCATCGAGTTCTGCATACGCTGAAGCCCGAATATACTGTTCCGAGTACCCCCGTGGCAGGCTATCGGTGGTGAAACATCGACACTGATGGCTGCCGCGTGGGCACATCAATGAATCTGATGGCAAGTGTTCCAGCAGCTAACCGTGTGGGAGCCGAGCCGAAGCACGGTGCACAGCCGAGCAACGGACGAGGAGTTAAGGAGAGACGTTGGTTTCCTTTGGGTGGACACGTAACCGTCAATGTGAGTGTAAGAGCCTAGTTAGGAGGGGGCCTTGGGTGGCGGCTAGGGTTGAGGGAGGTGAGGGCGACGAGCAGGGGGAGGGGGCGGCGGCGCTAGGGTAGAGGGAGAGAGAGAATCGGCGCAGGAGAAGGAAGAGGAGAGAGGAAGGATAAGTCTGAGGTTGTTCTTTCTTAATTGCAATGATTACATAGCCTCTCTATTTATATTTCAAAATAGACTTGTTTTCTAAATAACCTAATAAGAAAGTCTTTATAGATACGGACTCCTCTCCATCTATCTGATATGGACCGATCATATTCTTATTCTCGGGAGACCGCCCTTGCCAGTCGCGCTTCCCCCTTTGCCGTGCGCGCCCCTCTCCACAGGTGGCGCGGCTGACCTGGGCCCCTGCCCATCCATCCGACGTATGACAGTGAGCGTGCAGGCACGCTGAGTCGATACCGTCTCCACCGAATTTTTTTTCCCGAATTTTGGTCCACTGCCCAACGTCTGGCTGGGCGTCCTCAGCTCAAACCAAACGCGCCCATGTGTCGCTGTGGTTTTTGCTGTCGCCTCCACGGGGCACCGGCCACGTTCAAGTGACACTGACACGTGTCACGTCTTGGGGAGTACTCGTACTACCCAGCAAAGCCCCACAGAGATTAAGCTGGGACCCACATGTTCCACTACAATCAAACTACATAATACAGTAATTATTTATATGTGGTCCTGACGAGCATTAGGATTGTGCCGGGTGAGTCGTTGTCACACCGCACCGAGCAGCACGAAGTTGGCGGGCAAATGGCAGCCACATGTTTATCCGCTATAGGTGTGAGGTGCTTCCGGCAGCAAAGACTTCACCCAAGTCAGTCAACTGGATAGGATTTCTCCACACGACCAATGACGGACTCTTAACTAGGTCTAAACATTTTTTTCCATATTTTAATAGAAGAAGAAAAAAGCTAGCTCTTAGTATATTTTAAGGTTACGTAAGAGTGTCATGTAGAAGTATCTATATTAAAAACTACAGAGTCTATGCTAAATATTGATGTTATTGGAGAAGTTAACTTAGAGACAGTAACCAGCTCTCATCGCTGCGAGGCCTCAGATCCATGACCGATAACCGTAACCTCCTTGCACTGTTGTAAAAAAAAACCGTAACCTCACACCGACCTGGGTCACCAAAGCCTGTTTTATATAGTGTGCACAAATGGGTCCCACTTTATATTTGGATAAAAAAACTAAAAGTGCTTTAATACGAACAACCTCGTGTCTCTTTATCATCAGCACAACCCTCATAGTATGTTGTATTTTAAAGAGCTTCACATATACCCCCTCTGTCCAGTATATAAGACGTAACCACCGCTGGTTCAAAAACTAAGGAAGGCATTCAATTCTCTCCCTCAACACTGGTATTACTGTATCGATGTACGTGTGTCTAGAGAGAGCACACTTTATATTATGGGACTTGAATAAAAAATGGTTACGTCTTACATACTAGGACGGAGGGATTAACACTTTAGATTAAACACTAACAACCAATAATATAGTGTTGAGCCACCTTTCTTAACTTTTTCCTGTCTAAAAGTTTATGTAGATACGATGGCTAATTGCTAGCTAGCTAGAAATTAGCACTAGTGTACCCAAGTAAAAGGACTAATAGATAGACTAACTTTTTAGCCAAGTCTTCAACTACTTGTTAACCAACTAATTAGTCAACCATAACTAATTTAAGTTAATTTTTAACTCAAACTAGTAACTAAGCTATGTGTATCAAATCAAAGAGACCAAAAATTAGACAACCGCACGTAGTTTTTGTTTCCCAAGCATATATGGGCCAATAACAAGCCTATCATGGTCAATAGGCAGGGCTCGGCGTGGCAAAGTCGCTGTTAAAAATAGATGGCTGAAACATCATGCATTAGATGGCTGATGATGAAAACATGCAGTTAGTAGTAATAATACTACTATGATAAAACATTTTTTTTCCGAAAGGATCCTGGCCACCAAAGATGGGCACGGCAACGGAACCGGAACCGGAACCGGAACGGCATCGCCATCTGCGGTGCCCAGGCGCCCCGGACCGATGTGTCAGCGAAAGACAGCTGCATGCCGCGCGGTCTCCGGTCCGCTCAGACGCCCGCGCCCGCTGGCCACAAAGGCCTCGAAATTCATGTCCACGCGTTCCCTCTTCATATAGAGCAGTGTGAACCTTCTTGACTCTTCTTCCTTAGACCTCAAGACTCAAGAGTCAAGAACCCGATAGAGCTGCCAACGTCAGCGTCCCTAGCTAGCTCCACACACACGGACACACCTCTGCTCTGCTCTGCCATGGCCAACCTCGCGCCGACCTGGGTCACCAAAGCCGGCTTGGGCGTGCTCACCCTCAACTCCGGCCTGGCCATCTACCGCGCCAGGGGCGACCCCGCCTCCATCCTCTTCGTCTCAGGTTCGTACACCACCCTGCTCCTCCTCTTCCGCTGCCTCCGGGACTACGAGCGGGCGGCCCCCGGGTCCCCGGCCAGGGAGCGGGCGAGGCGCGCGGTGTGGCCGCTCACCACGCTGCTCACCGTGGCGTTCGCGTGGAAGGTGGCGGCCGTCATGCCTTCGGCCGTCGCGGCGGCCGTCGTCTGGGCGCTCGCCGTCGCTACCACCGCCGGTGGCTTCTTTGCTCTGTTCGTTCCCGGATGAAGTCAGGATGGACCGGCCGTCAGATCAGATGCAAGATTCAGGCCGGCTCCGGGTGTGTGCCTGCGTTACTGATATCTGCAGTGCAGACTTCCGGACATGATGTGTAATTACGTCGTGTACGGACTACGGAGGAGACTGCAGGACCCCTGTTTACCTGCTCGGGCTCGGAAGGGATGGCTGCAGCAGTTACTGTTATCTTGTGTATATATACAGTACGCGATGTTTTTGTTCTACTGTACTGTATTTGCTGGTCTGTAAATGTAGCACCCTCTGTTTGTACTAAATGTTTGCAAGATCAGCCATAAAATAGCGAGGGAGCTGGTTTAAATTTGTATGGATTATTGCAAAGGATCGTCTTTTTTTTCTGGACTTATAAGTCGTACTTTTTCAGTTAATAAATAATTTTTTTCTCTCATAATAAATTATCAAGCTATGACTTATCAACGAAGCGAACGGGCAGACGAGGAAGAAAAAAAGATGAGGTCACCGGTGAGGTGGTCACTTTCCCCACTAGTCAGTATCTCGATCTGTATCGTGGCCACTACTGAGCACCAATAAGTGAGCATCCATCAGTCCTCCGCGGAATCAAATGAGAGAGTTGAAAGTTGGGAACCGGACATCTGTGGAGCGTCGAGGCCAAGGGTTACTGTAGAGCAACAGGACATCGGTGATGATAGTGATGGATGGCTAGGGCCTTGCTTCTTGGTCCGACGTTTGTGCTTGAGGACTCCTTAGGCGAAAGCTTAGCGACGGCGACACCAGTGGGTGCCGCTTTCCCTGTTGGGGGGTGTCATGTATCCTCTCTAGCACTATCATTCAAGGGTGAAAGTCCGGTCCATTTTGGACATGCGACGGTGGTGCCATCGACGTTGCTACCTTCTTGAAGGCATCGCGTTTGGATTTCGTCGTGGCCTCGATGTCTCCTCGGTGATTGTTCTTCGCTTCTTTGGCGCCTCGTCGACGCGTGGAGGCGGGTCTTGATGCGAGAAGTCGAAACTGCTGCGTCAGGGGACGTGGCTCGGCAACGATGACACGCGGTGAGCCCCCACCTTCATCGTAGGCTGGGGTCTGCTAGGGGTCAGCAAGCGCTGGAGGCGAGGCGTGTGGCCGTGATTGAAAGTCGGAGCTGCTCTTTGCGGGTGCTTGAGCTTGGCAACGATGACCGGTCACGGCCTCTTGCTTCGGGCTCGTTGGTGGGTGGCTTGTGTGTGGACTGCCATGAGAAGTCGGAGCTGCTGGCGTCTTCAGCCATACTCAGCAACGATGACCCATGGTAGTGTACCGTGTTAGTGCTCAGCTGCGTCGTGTGGGTTGGTTAGGCTATCGGGTGCGCTTTTTGTCATCCCATTGACTAACCCTCCTGTACATAAATTCTTTCTGTCTTAATTGAGCGAAAGAGCTTCTGTCTTTGTTTAAAAAAAAATTGGGAACCGGATAACTCTTATCTCTCGGCCGCCACAGAACAATCCACTAGAATTTTGGTGCTCGATCGTCTAAAAAATAGAAATTTTGGTCCCATTTTTATCAAGTAGCCAGCGCCCATCGGTCTTGAGCCTTTTGTGCAGTTTACGGCCGCCTGCTGCAGCGGTGTTGGCGAGCTGCTCCACCATCGCACCGCATCATCCTCTGCTACTATCATAATACCGTCGCCATACGTCACGCCACGTCACTTACTGTCGAGAAAGCACGAAATACTATACGTCAGAGCAGTGTCCAAAGTCAGATGACCCTACCCTTAAAAAAAGTCGCCGAAGGGGACGTCAAAGTTCATCTAAGGCCGTGTTTAGGGGGTGTTTGGTTACTACAGGGAAATTTTAGTTCCTGTTCCATCGGATGTTTGGACATATGCATGAAGTATTAAATATAGACGAAAAAAATAACTAATTGCACAGATTGTGGCTAATTTGCGAGACGAATTTTTTAAGCCTAATTAGTCTATGATTTGACAATGTTGTGCTACAGTAAATATGTGCTAATGACGGATTAATTAGGCTTAATAAATTCGTCTCGTAAATTAGTCTCCATCTATGTAATTAGTTTTTATAATTAACTCATATTTAGTTCTCCTAAATAGCATCCGAACGTCCGATGTGACATGTACTAAAATTTAGTCCATGGAACCAAACACCCCCTTAGTAGCTACAATAGCATTTTGTTTTTATTTGGTAATAATTGTTTAATCGTTGACTAATTAGGTTCAAAACGTTCGTCTCGTAAAGTACAACTAAACTGTGCAATTAGTTTTTGATTTCGTCAACATTTAGTACTCCATGCATGTACCATAAGTTTGATGTGACGGAAAATCTTCTTTTTGCATAGTATCAAAGTTGAGAATTTGGGGTGAACTAAACATGGCCCAAGTTTTGGATTTTAGCCCCTACTTTAGGTATATTTTCATGGTTATACTCCCGGAGAAACGATTTGCAGAAATGGAGCTCAGACCTTCATGCCGTTGCCTTTCTTTGGACAATGTATCATTTCGCGCGGAGTTATATGACGTGGCTCGCATGGCGAGCTGACATGGCGGCAATAGTCAGTGCCAAGGCCCACAACGACCAGGTCTAGGCCATATCCTCGCGGCCAGGCTGGGCCATCCCACCAGGGCCCAAGCGTCGGCGTCAAGCCGAATGACGCCGAGGTCGGCACTAAAGCCTATGCTGCATGCTTGGATGCCGGCCTGGCCCGCCTATGTGCAACTCTTTGGATCTCTCAAATAGACCGTTGAAGCTTCGATTGAGTCTAAGATCTTTCTATACCAAGGTATCCTCCCTCTCTCCAATTAATTTGTACACGTTGATTTTGTCTTTTTGAAATGTTTTTTTTTGCATACCCTAATTTTAGTTGTGTGGTAGTTTAGTTCATGGTTTGCGGACGAAATGCTAAATCCGAGGAAGGTTTGAGTATATTATTGTAAGGAAATTGTACCCTAGTCCATTTACTTTGGATTTTAATGTTTGATGATCAACACAACCAAATTGGACTAATGAATTTGCAAGTAATTGTTTTGTAGTTCAATAAGGTGCAAGACGTGACTTGGACGAAGGCGACATGATGATCCCACGATCAACACCATAAGCAAGACTCTAGAAGTACAAGAAAAGACCCAAGATATCAAGTATAGTCCAAGCACGAAGAGGGGAACCAAGCCGAACGCAAGATCACGAAGAAACGAGCTTAGCAGAGGTGACCAGATGCGTCCCTTATAGGGACCGAACGCGTCCGATCAGGTGCCCGGCAACAGCAGGCATCAGCAGCAGTGACCGGACGTTGAGCGAAGCAGTGATCGGATGCACCGATGACACTGTTTTTCGTCACGGCAATGTTTTCAGCGTGACCGGACGCAATGGCATTGGACAACTGGACGCACAAAGTACAGCGTCCAATTGAGTCCAGAGAGGTTCCAGAGCGGCGCCAGCGCGACCGGACGCGTCCGATCGAGTGAAACCGGACTCGGCCCAGAGTCCGATCAACACGCGCGCTCCAACGGTCGGCAGGTCCGGACGCCTTTGATCGGGACGTGATCAGCGTCCGGTCACTAGCAGAAACATTTGTTTTAATTCCAACGGCTAGTTCTCTCATTTGGGGCTATAAATATGCCTCCAACCGACCAAGACAAGCGTGGAGAGCTGAGGAAACATACCAAGTGTGTTGATACACCATTTTAGTGATCTCCACTTATATAGTATTTAGTGATTCATTAGGTGATTAGCGTAGGTGCTTTTGCGAAGTGCTTAGGTTGATTAGACCACCGCTTATGCGCTTGCTCTAGGTTTAGGCCTAGTGTTTAGTGATGTTTGCACACCTCTTATCACTCGATGCTTGCGCACATCATTGTTGTATATCGGAGGGGCTTGTAGTCTTACGAGATCACACCAACCGCGTTTGTGGTGTGGCCGCCACCGTGTACTGAAGGGAACAAGGCCCGCGGCGTTTCGGCCAGAAGCTTGATAATGAAGACGGCGGGGAGCATCCGGGAGAGGCTTGCCGGAAGGCACGTCGGAGATCCACTTGTGCGTGGGGAAGGCCCGAGGATATCCATGGAGTTACCTGACCGGGAGCTTGGCCCTTGCGAGGGGCTCCAACGAGGGCTAGGGGAAGCTTGCGCGCTTCTCGATACCTCGGTAAAAATACCGGAGTAGTCAACGGGAGTTTGCATATCTCTACCTTACTCTTTAGCTTCCGCATTTACATTGCAATCTTGGTGTGTGGTTTACTTTCTTAGCTTAGTGATAGGCTTGTTGATAGGTTTGGAACCTAGGTTGCATAACTCCTTTTGCGGTAGAGATAACAACATACTAGCAAAACCGTAGTTGCACATTTATATTGTTTATCTTGTGCATAGGTTTTTGCTAAGGATAGAAAAAGAGGGCATAGTTTAGAGTTAGAGTTTTAAGCTACCTAATTCACCCCTCTCTTAATCGTCACGGTCCCTTACAATTATGTATAGTAGCATGAATTGCAATAAAATGTAGGTCCAGATTTGATGACTAGTTAATATTCTGCCATGAGATGTTTGTGTGGCTTAGGTTCCAAACTGAGGCCATGAGATAGGTTTGGTAGTATTGAACATGGAGCAATAGCATCTAGTTATGTTTATTTTGTATATTTTTTAGATTTGAAATCCAACTTTGTGACAATCATGGTTTGTGGTTTTTGAAATAGATGGACAAACTAATAACTTTGCATAATGGATATATAGTGTGAAGAGAAATGATTATGGTGGTGTTGATTTTGATGGAATGCAAGAGGTGTGTATGTTCAAATTTGTACTATGGATTATCGAAGGATCACCGAAGCTCCTGGTAAGAAAAAGATGAGGACTGACCAGTGACCAGCGATGAATATAGTAGAATTCACCGGTGAGGCGGTCGTGCGCTGTCCCCATGCCATAGTCCGTCAGTCTCTCATCTAGGTACATCTCCATTCCCCAGGAACACCGCAGCCCAACAAGAGCAAGAGGGCCCGGTCCAAGAGCACCAGAGTGTATGGGTCGTAGTGGGCCTATAATGTCATACCCAATAGAGAGGGCGAGTGGGAGAGTGTAACGGTTGAATTCTGTAAACACTCTTGTCGGGTTCATAAACCCGGGGTCCCTCATGGAGCGGCTTCCCAACAAAGGCTCGGCCCAACAGACAACATTGCGAGCAAACGTGCAACTCATGGGCCGGCCCAAAACACCTAAATGACAGGCCAGAAGGACAATCTAATCCCTGACCGGAAGGCCTGGCCGAGGAGGAACGGCGTCCGCTTCCGACTCCGGCCCGCCTCTCTGACCGGAAGGCCTCACGAAGAAGGAACAACACTCGCTTCCGACACCGGCCCACCTCTGGACGGCCTCTCCGACTGGAGGGCCTGGCCAAACACCACTTTCGGCTCCGACCCGCATCTCCGACTGGGGATGCGTCAAAACCCCTGCTCACTGCTCTTCTCCAACTAACGCAATCAGGGCCGACTGGGACCAACCGACTGGGGACGCCTGCTCGGTAAGGACCATGAATCAGATGAAGAAAGTAAGACAGGGCACTCAAGTCAACCGTAATACCAAGGATCGTACCATGTGCACCTGCAGGACAGTACCCTGCGACCTCCCTGGCATAACAGAGCCCAAGCAGTGTTGTAGGCGCCGACATTTTCCCTATAGTGTTGTGGGCGCCATCAACTCCCATACCAGACAAACACGGTAAGGCTCCCCCATATGCCTCTGGGCATCAACAGTGTTGTGGGCGACGGCATTTACCATACCGGGCGAACATGGTAAAACCCCCTGCATGCCTCTCAGCATCAACAGTATGGCAGGCACCGACGTCTGCCATACCAGAAGAAGACGACGCAACCTTCCACGTGCATCTGACATTAAACAGTATTGTGGGCGCCTACCATCATCTTGTATCCACCGGCGTGGGCAACAAGACTTAGTAGTATACGTACTCTCTCCCTCTCACTTGTAAGGCCATTCCCTTCATCTATAAAAGGGGATGCGCTCCCTCCCAACGAAGGGATCAATCAAGTTCACTAGTACACAACAACAAAACCACCAGGTTCAAACCACAAGCATACGCTCGAACACTTAGCGCATAGCGAGGCTCCTGTCACTCTCGGCCCTTCAGACCAGAGTCCGACCGGACCTCTTGCACCCCCTATCTTTCTCCTTCTCGTTTGTAACCCCGCTGCAAAATTCGAGCACCTGTGCTCAGGAATAAAGTCACCGACCGACTCAAACTGAACGTAGAGCACGTTGCCTGAACCAGTATAAACCATGTGTCATTGAGTGCTAAACCACCTCCGATCACAACGTACGATAAAACTACAAATATTTACCTGTTGGTCGCTTTACAACTCTACTTTCTATTCAAGACAGAGCTAACCTCGGCTAACATCTCTCCCTCTCCCTCTACTCTGATTGGCGTTTGACAACGAGGATGTCGTTGACACCCCACATAGCCACTTCTGAGAATATATAATTTAACAAATACTCTTATACTGATATCACACAATGTTGAGAATAAAATTATTTGAAAACTAGAACATGACACACGCCTAACTAAGCATGGATCGGTACTCCACAGAATCAAACATGACTTTTATTGCGTAACCAGTGAAAACCACTTAAAAACTGGGAGTGGAACCCCTGTAAAATGAGCAGGCACATGATCACGTGGGAGGGCCGCTGTAAAAGCCGGGACTGAGTGCTACGCTCGAGCAGGCACATGGTCTCGTGGGAGGAGGGAGGAGAAAACGAACACATGTCACGTGGGAGGAGGGACACTGTAAAAGCCAGGACTGAGCACAACGTAGTACTCCAGCAGACACATGGTCCCGTGGGAGGATGGAAGAGAAAACGGTGTAAAAGAGAGGAAGGAGGGAGGAGAAAACGCTGTAAAAGTGTGATGAAAATGCAGGGGAAGTGATTCGAACTCAAGCAACACCACTGAGCTATGTGGATGCTTGTGACATTGATATTGATATACATGTCTGACCGATCCTATTTGAACTGTATTAAGCCGGCGGTTGAACCAATCAAACTGTGAACCGAGACCTTTACCGGCTCAATCTTCTATTCGGTCCTAGCGTAACAACTGTGGTTAATGACAGCGTCAAAAGTCAGCTGACACTCCCGAGTTCCACCGGCCACCGGTGACCGGCCTAATTACGAATTCACGTATCCACCTCAAGCCCGGCGTGGGCCGGCGCTGGTATATACTTTTGACACCAGAGGAAGGTACCAGTTACCTGCAAAAACAGATGTTGGTGGTCCGGCTCGTTTGTCCTTGACTTTTTCAGTGGAAGCTCACTGCCGTCCATTGCGGTACCTACTGAAAAACAACGAGAAGTTGTCAATGTCAGTCCGGCACCATTAGACTAAGTCGCCGAAAGAGCAAGCATAATCTGACGAACAGGCTGAAAGCCACAAAGGAGTGCATTCCGCGGCGTAGTATAAAGCATATATCTTGCGAAATTCCTATGTACGAGCTCACGTCGGGAACTAGCTGGCTCAGGCGGCCTCAGGCACGGTGGCACGCTACGAATGGACGGCGGCGGCGATAATGGCCGCTCGCTCCTGACCATGCTAGGCCTCGGCGTCCTCGCCTGCAACTCTGCCGCGGCCGTCTACAGGTCCTGGGGCGACGTGGCCTCGGTGCTGTTCGTGGTCGCCGCCAACGCGGCGCTGCTGCTGCTCCTGCATTTTCTGCGCAAGTTCGAGCGCGCGCGACCTGGGGACGACGACAGGGGCAAAGCCAAGGCCGCTGTCTGGGCGCTCACCACGCTGCTTATGGCGATGTTCGCTTCGCGTGTGGCGCCGCTGATGCCGCCAATCGTCGGCGTCGCCGTCTGGGTGGTGGCTCTGGCGACGGCCGGTGGTGGGTTCTGGGCCTTGTTTATTGGCCCCTGAGAACTGAGAAGCCGCCAGCCAGTGATGACTGATGAGTGCGTTATTGCTAAGGCCATGCATGTCATAGGCGTATTTGACCATTCATATGTATCTTTTCTTTTTCTTTTTCTTTTTTTGCATCTCTCTGTTTTCCCTCTTCTGCCAGTGCCAGGACGAACAAGGTCACGGCCATGTCAAGGGATGCTGACTCAGGAACACGCGTGCCAGTAAGCGGCTGATGGAGTTCTACCTTAGGTCTAAATATACCATTATTTTTTGGGAAAATTGTGTTCTTGTCTTTGTCCAGTACTTGAAATGTGATTTTGCTCATGTTTTTTCAACTTTGTATTTTTACCCTTGTTATTTTGAATTGAACTGTCCGTCTGCCTCTCTTTTGGATGAACGTCAAATACCCAGGCAATAGATGGATTAAAAAAATTTAAAACCTGAAAAGAAAAGGCCAAATGACCGCAGTGTTCCTTATCTCTTTCTCTCGACTCGTCCAAACACACGCCACCCGGAGCGGGCGGCGGTGCGATGCAGGCTCGTGTGGTGTAGGGTGACGTGGTGCCTGGCGGCGGTGTGGCCTAGAGTGCGCGGTGCGGCGGCACGGAGCGGGCTCGGGCGCGGTGCGCGGGGGCGGGGGCGGGGGCGCGGCATCTCGGAGCAGGCGGCGCGGCATCGAGAACGGGCAGCGGCGGGTGTCCATGGCGCCTGGCCACGACTCCTGGCGGCTCCTGCCGCCCGCCGTTCTTCTTCTGGGTGCGGCTCAGGGGCGCCCGCCTCTTGTTCTTCTGGGCACGGGATTGGCGTCAAGGTGCGCAGATAGCCACGTGGTTGCAATCCTGCGTCCCGGCCACCGCCACCGCCTTTGTCGCGCTCCTCTCGGCTTGCCACTCCCTCCTGCACATGCGCTAGATCCACGCGCACCTCCATGTCCACGGGCTGGACACCAATGAGTTCCTCCTCGCCAGGCTCGCTGACCTCACGCTCGGCGCCACTGACGACGCACGCAGGATGCTCGACGGGATGCACCAGCACTAGGCGAGGGTGACTGCCTACTCGTGGAACACGCTCCTGCACGGGCACGTCCGTTGGGGACGCGGCGAGGCAGTGGGCCCCACCGCAGCCGCGTTCAGGGAGATGTGCGCTGCGGGGGCCACGACAAGAGTACACATACGGCTGCGTGCTCAAGTCCATCTCTCGGAGCGCCAGGCCGTCCATGACCATGGCCACCGCCATGCTTGCGACTAGGCTCATGGACGTCTACTTCAAGTGCGGGAAGGTGAAACTCACGGTGAGGGTGTTTGAGAAAATGCCTGAGAGGGACGTGATAGCGTGGGGGTCAGCTATTGCTGGGTTCGCACACAAGGGGGTGAAGAGGGAGGCCCCGGAGCTAAGGTGCCATTGCTGCCAAAATTTTGATTTTTTTTCAATATTAAATCTGAGTTGAAATAATTGCTAGTTATGCAAAAAAAATATTTGGCCAAATTTAATCATTTGTGTCAACATACAATAAAAAAGTCTAATTGCAAATCGGGGGTACAATCACAAATAGGCATAACAAACAAGGGTAAAATCACATAGGCATTTCTGTCCTTTTATACAAAATTTAACACCGTTAGGGAAGGATGACGGAGTAGGAGCAAACTGGTGCTTCGTTTTGAAATCACAGGGGTAGATTCATAAAGTCAAAAAAAAAAAACAGGGGCAAAATACAATTTTGATACAAAATAGGGGTAAAAATGCAAGAGTCCCACATTTTTTTAGTATGTTAATGAGTTCAAATAAAAAAACTCAAAACTAGAAAGTTGTAGATCTCGTCGAGATCAATAAATTTTATATAAAAATTATCTTCATTTAATACCGCAAAAAAGATATGATTTTTTTAAGATATATTAATCATATCAAATCATATCTTTTTTTTGAATTAAATGAAGATAATTTTTATATGAAATTGTAGATCTCGACGAGATCTACAACTTTCTAGTTTTAATTTTTTTTTATTTAAAGTCGTTAATATGCTTAAAAAAATTAATGATATATTTAGATCTATGGGTATTTTTGAATTTTTACACCTACAGTTTGACATTGTTAGATTCAATCTGACGGCAGTGGCATGGAGGGCAACAAAAAATTAGACTAGTGACGTTGAAGTTCACCAAACTTTTTCAGTGACTTACAAGGAATTATAATCTTTTATAATGGCTCATATCGAATTTATAAGAGGGAATTCCTTGTGAGCACGCTGCCTGCCAGAAATCGATAGATGGAGCTCTACCCTCACGGCGTGCTGGCCAAGCTCGGCCCCGCCGCTCTGACGGGCACCTCCGTGCTCGCCGCGTACAGATCAAGGGACGACCCGAGCTCTGCCGCGTTCGTGGCCGGCGCCTAGGCCTCCACCGCGCTGCTCTTCCACTTCCTGCGCAAATTCGAGCGCGGGGAAGGGGACAGGGGTAGGACCAAGGTGGCGGTGTGGCTGCTCACGACTCTGCTCACGGCCATGTTCGCCTGCAAGGTTGCCCCGCTGATGCCGCTGGCCGTCAGTTTCTTGGTGTATCTGATGGCGGCCGGAACCGTCGGCGCTGGATTCTGGGCGTTGTTTCTCCATCAGTGAGGTGATCTCCTCGTCCTATACATGAAGAATAATGTGTCCGCCGCTGAATAACTTCTTCCTGCATATGCGGCAGCCAGGTGCCATGCTGCCATCCAACTCTTGTTTCTCCATCAGTGAGGTGATTTCCACGTCCTATATAATAAGCAGAATCATGTGTCCGCCGCTAAATAACTTCTTCATAATATCCGGCTGCTATCCAATTCTTGTTTCCTACTCCTTTTACAAATAACTTCTTCCAACATAATATGCGAGTACTTATCTAAAGACAAATCCTTGTTTCTATACAAATGAAGTTATCCCTTTTTACGCAGACATTTATAAACATACATGTGCCTTCACTAACTTACTGTTTCTAGTCTGTTAGGCCCTCTTTCGAAAGGGCTTTAAACAGATTTATTAGTTTATTGTTATACTTCTACCATAGGAAGCCGTGGCAACTATTGTTATATAGTACCATATATATGAAGCCGTAGCCGGTGAAGAAAAAGAACTGCATTCCCTGAATTCTACTCCATTTGATGAGAGAAAATAGCTAATGTGACAGTACCTTTTTTTTAAAAAAAAACTATGTGACAGTACCTTGAGTGTGTGCTAAAATATAGGTGAAGTCCAAGCCTTTTGAAGCCCAGCCAAAAAGTATCTAAATGTATACTAAAATGAACTTTGCTGAAAAGACAAAATGTAAACTTGCTGAAAATATAGTGCACTTCATGCCCAAACCGAATAACTGAAGGACTTAGGCACTCAACAACCATTATTGTACTCTCTCCGTCCATCCTAAAATAAATAAACCTTTAGTGGTATTTAAAGTTATATAATATTTTAAGTTTTACAGATATATTGTTTAGTTCGGAGACTGATATGGGATGGGACAATCCCATTAAAATTTCGAGGGACAAGATCACCCCATCTACTGTTTGACTAGGAGAGGATGGAATCGTCTACGATACTGCTACAGCACGAGCGTCCGTCCCGTGTCCAAAAGCCGGACCTACGTGGTCTTATGGTGTTCACGTATTGTACCTACTACATAAATACCTGATACTCCCGCCATGTACTCAGGTGGCCACTTAGACTTATCCTTTCTGGTTCCATGTTGTCTCTCTCTCCTCTGTCTCTCCATTCAAAGCAATAGGGAGGAAGGATGTCATGGAGCTTGTGCATCTCCTCCCTAGTCTTGAACTCGCGCAGCCACCCGCCCCACGCGTCTCACGACCATACCCCACCCGCCCTCTGCGCGCCGCCACTGAGCTCTGCACGCGCTGCCGCCGAAGAGCCCCGTGTTGACGGCGAGCTCCACGTCGCCGACATCCATGCATCGTCGTTGAGCTCTGCGCGTGCTGCCGCCTGCGAGCCGCGTGTTGCCAGCGAGCTTTGTGCCGCCGAGGTCCACGTGCCGATGAGCTCCGCACTGGCGACCTCCGTGGCATCCAGCTTCGTACTGGCATCGAGCTCCGCGTCGACTAGCCACATTTTGCCCGAGCAGCAAGACGATGTTGCACTGAAAGCGCATGTTGCAAGCGTATGTTTCAAGTGTTTCATATGCATGTTACGAGTGTTTCATGTGGATGTTGCATATGTTGCCATGACTACACATATGTTACAAGTGTATTGTTCCAAATGTTTCAGACGTATGCTGCATGTGTTTTATCTAGGTGTTGCATATGTTTCACACATATGTTGAAAGTGTTTCCTCCGGATGTTGCATATGTTTCGCACATATGTTGTAAGTGTTTCATCCAGATGTTGCATATTTTTTTGCAAAGGCTACACACGTGTTTTCTTGGTGTTACGTATGTTGCAAGTGTTTCATCTAGATATTATAAAAGTAGATCTAGTGTTGCACATGTTGTTGTGGGACCCATCTGTAGCAACCGCTTGCTGCAGCTGCTGGAACTCGCCTGCATGAGTCTGGGTGTGGAGGGGGGTGCGAGTGGCAAGCGCGAAAACGGTGCGGGCGCAGATTGAGATGGTGCAGCATGGAACACGGAGCGGCGTTGGACCCGTGCCACGGTGTGGCACGAGACATGGAGCGGCGCAGGACACGGTGTGGGCGCGGTACACGGAGCGACGTGGGCCCCACATGAAGCAGGCGTGCGGGCGGGCACATCAGCATGCCTACGCAGGGGCGCGGGCAGGCGCAGCAGGCGCTGGCACCCTGAAGGTAGCCTGAGCGAATCATCTATGCTTTGTGTTTGTTTTTAAGACATTGGAAGGTGTGATGAGCATATAACAAATAGGGCCCATGTGTCTGCCTTACTTCTACTTTTCCATTCTTCTTCTCCCCATGCGTGCCTCTTCCTTGCCATGGCCGACATTCACCGGTCATCCCCTCGCCCTCTTTCTCACGGCGGGAGGCCGAGCACGGCCCTCGTCCTCTTTCTTTTCTCACACCTGCCACGGAGACCTAGAGCTTGAGTATGGACCATGTTGCGAAGGGTCCTTGCATGTCAGGCTAAGCTCATTTGGGTTCGAGGCCCTGTTGCGCTCGCACGTGGCCTGGCGACCTCAGTTGCGGTGTAGTGGCCTCAACGGCGTCGCCAACATGCTAGCAAATTCATGACATCACCCACACCCCTAGGGTCCAAGAGCGCTCATCCTTGGGGTACACCTCGTGTCCAACAAAATTTTGAGAACAAGTCGGCTCAGGATCTATAGGAAATATTCCCTAGTAATTAGGGTCGCTGCGTCTCGATGTCTCTCAACCAAACACCATTAAAAAATTAAATTTCCTCCTTCGTCCCATCCTACCCTTAAACCAAATGTTCCATAGAAAAGGCTACCAATATCTATCACACCGTACAAGTCCATGTGTTTCTAACTATTCTAATTTGGTATTATAAATATTAGTGCTCTTTTCTATAGATTCAGTCATATTTAAGGCAATCTGAATTACTATTTAGAAGCTGATTTACTTTAATTGTGTATTTTTTTAGCAAATTTAATTGTGTATTCTCTAGCAGCTGTAGCAACTCTGCCCCTGCACCACTCCGCTCCCTGTCCACCATCTGCGTCAATTTCATCGACCCTTGGTATTATTACGTCACTGTCTGTGCCGGCGGTACAACCAACATTGGATCACAGCCTAGGAGCGCCAAAATCACGGGCCAGCTGCTACGTCGATAATTTGCACCATTCAGGGGTGTTTGGTTTAGCTCTTGGCTTTAGCTTTTGCTCCCAAAAGCCCAAAAGCTAACAAAGGACACCTGCTGGCCTAATAGCTTTTGAAAAAGCCAGTTTTCACGTAGTTCAATTTTCATAGCTAGGGAGAGGCTGTTTTCACCGGCTGTGGGAGGGTTCACTTTCAACGAAATTACCGACACTGCCATCGGTTATGAAGAAAACGATTCGTTCTTTTCCCTTCTCTTCCCTTCCGCGCGACTCCGAGCCCGTCCGTCTGCAAGTGGCGACACCTAGGCGGAGCTAGGGTTTGGCAGCGGCGCATCTCGCCGGCCATGCCCCGGCCTCCTCAAGCGCCGCCCGGTCCTCTCCAGTGCCGTCCCAGTCCTCTCCGCTGCCGAGAATCGCCGGCCCCGCCCCGTCCCAGCCTCTCTGGTCGAACGCGGACCCCTGCCGCCGGGCGCTCACTAGCCCTGCCCAGCTCCTCGCTGGCCCCGCCTCGTCCCTCCTCTCTGCTGCGGCGCAGGATTGGCCCTCTTCGCTCCTCTACGCTCTGGTTCGGCCCTGCCTAGCTCGCGAGTGAACCGCGCCCAGCCGCAACTCCTACGGTCGGTGCCCCTTTCAATGGCCCCAGCTTCATCGATCTACGCCTCCAGTGACCGGATCTGCAACGTAGGTACCTCAATATCCGATAAATGGTCCCAGTGCGTCAGCATCTCGGCCGCAACCGTGACACGTGCAACACCCTCAACGCCCATAGATGCGCCTACGATGACCCGAGAGAGGGAGCCAGACACGGCTATCACCCTCGTCATGGCAGACGCTACGACAGCGGTGAGGACCGAAGCTCGAGCCCCGGCCTGCCCGGGCCTCAGGCCTTCGGCCGACACATCCTCAACGTTGCCTTCCTGCCAAGGTACCGACCACCAACTAATATCCCGAAGTACTCTAGGAAACAAACCCTGGACTATGGCTCGAAGACTATCGGCTTTCCTGCCAAGCTGGTGGTGCGGATAATGACGACTTCATTATCCGCAACCTTCCATTGTTCTTGACCGATTCGGTAAGAACCTGGTTGGAACACCTTCCTTCCAACAGAATCCAAAGTTGGGCGGACCTGAAGGAGATCTTTGTGGAAAACTTCTAGGACACATACAAGCACCCTAGAAACCAGTAGGACCTCAAGAACTATCGGCAGAAGGCCAGAGAAACCCTCCGTGGGAACATCTGGCGTTTCTCCTAGCAATGCAATCAGCTCCCTAACGTCGCTGACGCCGACGTTATAGGAGCTTTCCTGTTCGGGACCACCTATGAGTCTCTGGTTCACAAGCTAGGACGTAAGGGCCTGCGAACCATCAAGGAACTCCTAGACATCGCCACCAGCCACGCCTTGGGCGAAGAAGCAGCCAGAGCCATCTTCGATCGCCTCAATGGCAAGGTGAGGCGAGATGAGGACACAAGCGAAGGCACCTCCAATCGTCCCACCAAAAAGAAGAACAAGAAGCAATGGCGTGAGGGCTGGCTTGTGGCCGCCACTGACCGGAGGAGTGGTCGAAAGTTCATGGAGGGCACTCTGAACCATTTCGAAAAACTACTCGAAGGGCCACACCCAAATCATGCTTTCTCGGTCAAGCATCTATACAAGGACTACAGCCTCATGCGGCGGTTCTTATCCGTAGGCTCCAACAAAGGGGAGCACGGAAAGGACCCTGACCCCACCGTGGATGATGCCAAGGAGAAGGACGATGGCTTTCCAACACTGGATGGCTGCCTCATGGTCTTCAGAGGATCAAAGGCCTACGACTCCAAGCGTCATCGGAACATCGCACGCCGTGAGGTCTATGCGACCAAACCGGCCACACCCGCCTTCCTCCGGTGGTCAGAATCTACCATAACCTTCGACCGGATTGACCACCCAGAGAGAGTCCCGCAACTGGGGCGATATCCGCTCATGGTTGACCCGATCGTCGATACGAAGCGCCTCACCAAGGTACTGATGGATGGGGGTAGCGGCCTCAACATCCTGTATGCCAAGGCGCTCGATGCCATGGGTATCGATCGAGCATGCGTCTGGCCAATCGGAGTGCCTTTCCAAGGTGTCGTGCTGGGAAAGCAGGCCTTGCCACTTGGGAAGCTCGATCTGCCCGTCACCTTTAGGGGTTCATCCAACTATAGGACGGAGACCCTCACCTTTAAAGTGCTTGGGTTCCATGGAACCTACCACGCCATCCTAGGGCGACCATGCTATGCGAAGTTCATGGCCATCCCCAGCTACACCTACCTCAAACTAAAGATGTCAGGCCTAGGCAGGATCATCACTGTCGGCACCTCCTTTCAGCGCGCCTATAAGTGCGAGGTTGAGTGCTGCGATCACGCCGCAGCAACCATCGCCTCTGTAGAGCTTGCGGCCCTCAGGAAGGAGGTCCCCAAAGAAGCACCCGACCCTAAGCGATTGATTGGGTCCTTCGAGCTAGTGGAGGGCTGCAAGGAGGTCCTCGTAGACCCCGGGAGCACCAAGGGTAAAATGGTGCACATTGGTACCACACTTTCCTATGAATAGGAAAGCGTGCTCGTCGGCTTCCTCCGTGTCAACAAAGACATCTTCACGTGGAAACCCTCGGACATACCAGGCATTCCGAGGGAAGTCACCGAGCATGCCTTGAAGATCCGCCTCGGCTCCAAGCTGGTGAAATAACGCTTGCGTCGCTTCGATGAGGGGAAATGTAGGACCATCAATGAGGAGATCGCAAAGCTTTTGGTGGCTAGATTCATCAAGGAAGTGTACCACCCAGAGTGGTTAGCCAATCCCGTTCTTGTACAAAAAAAGAGTGGAAAATGGAGGATGTGTGTTGACTATATGGGTCTCAACAAAGCATGCCCAAAGGATCCGTTTCCTTTGCCGCGCATATACCAGATAGTTGACTCTACCTCGGGGTGTGAAACCCTCTGCTTCCTTGATACGTACTCCGGGTACCATCAAATTGTGATGGAAGAGTTCGACCAGCTCGTGATATCTTTCATCACCCCCCTTTGGATTGTTCTGCTATGTCATAATGCCATTCGGTATGAAGAATGCTAGGGCTACATACCGGCATTGTATGCTCAAGTGCTTCGGGGACCTCATCGGGCGAACCATTGAGGCCTACGTTGATGACATCATGGTCAAATCCAAATGGGCTGACCACCTCATAGCTGATCTTGAGCAGACCTTTACAAAACTCCAAGTGAACGACATCAAACTCAATCCTAAGAAGTGTGTTTTTGGGGTCCCGAGGGGCATGCTGCTTGGTTTTATCGTCTCCGAGCGTGGCATCGAAGCCAACCTAGAGAAAATCTCAGCCATCACAAGGATGGGCCCGATTCAGAACATAAAGGGGGTATAGTGGGTTATGGGGTGCCTCGCTGCACTCAGTCGCTTCATCTCACGCCTTGGCAAACGAGGTCTCCCCCTTTATCGACTTCTGAAGAAGGACGATCACTTCGAATGGACATCCAAGGACCAGGAAGCACTTGACATGGTTAAGTAGCTCCTGACAAAGGCCTCCATCCTGGTTCCTCCTACCGAGGGAGAACCCCTTCTGCTCTACATCGCGGCCACCACGCAAGTGGTCAGCACCACCCTGGTAGTGGAGTGGGAAGAAGAGGGGCACACCCTCAAAGTACAGTGCCCTGTGTACTTCATCAGCAAGGTCCTATCCCACTCGAAGACCCACTACCCCCAAATCCAGAAACTTCTGTACACTGTCCACATCACTAGGAGGAAGCTATGCCACTACTTCGAGTCACATCTAGTGACGGTCATGATGTCCTTTCCCCTAGGCAAGGTCGTCTAAAACTAGGATGCCACGGGAAGAACCGCGAAATGGGTGCTCGAGCTGATGGGTTAGGGCATTGAGTATGCCTCCTGGACGACCATTATGGAATGGACCGAGGTCCAAATGCCACTGGCGGTCGTCGATCAAGAAAACTGGACAATGTACTTCGATGGATCGCTGATGAAGAAGGGCGTCAGCGCGGGGCTGGTCTTTGTGTCGCCCCTCAGGGTACGCATGAGGTACATGGTCCATTTCCATTTCCCCTCCTCCAATAATGTGGCCAAATATGAGGTGCTCATCAATGGCCTACGCATTGCCACCGAGTTGGGCATCTGATGCCTCGATGTTTGAGGAGATTCCTAGCTGATCGTTGACCAGGTCATGAAGGAGTCAAACTGCCATGACATCAAGATGACTGCGTACTGCCGAGAAGTCCGCTAGTTGGAGGACAAGTTCGATGGCCTCAAGCTCAACCACATCCTGAGGCGTCTCAACGAGGCGGCTGACGTGCTTGCGAAAGCAGCATCCGCCCGAGAGCCGGTGCCAATGGGCATCTTCACCAGTGGCTAGCACAAGCCCTCAGTTCGCTATGAGGAGTTAGAACAAGGTAGTAATGGTCCGTCCAATCCTAGCCCTAGGGCTGACCAACCGTCAGCTACATCTGACTCCGAGGTCATGGAGCTTGAAGAGGACCTAGCGACAGAGCCTGACCCTCTGGTCAACTAGAGGATGCTCTACCTCGACTACCTTCTCCGTGACACACTACCAATGAATAGGACAGAGGCTCGATGGCTCACACGTCACGCTAAGTCCTTTGTTCTTGTGGAGGGCGAACTCTACAAGCGAAGCCACACCGGGATCCTGCAGCCCTACATCCCCTTCAAATAGGGAAGCGTTTGCTAAGTGATATCCACGGTGGGGTCTACGGTCACCATGCCACACCCATAACCCTAGTCAGAAATGTGTTCCAATAGGGCTTTTACTGGCCTACCGTGGTAGCCAATGCCAAGCAAATCGTACGCACCTATGAAGGGTTCTAGTACTATGCTCGGCAGACTCACCTACCGGCCTAAGCACTCTCGATGATCCCCATCACCTGACCGTTCGTAGTCTGGGGACTCGATCTGGTTGGACCACTCAAAAAGGTGTCCGGGGGCTACACCCACTTAGTTGTCACCATAGAAAAGTTTACAAAGTGGATAGAAGCTCGACCGATTTTGACGATCAAATCCAAGCAGGCCGTACTATTCTTCCTCAACATCGTCCATCGCTTCGGAGTCCTGAACTCCATCATCACGGACAATGGCACACAGTTCACTAGCAAGAAATTCCTCTGATTTTCTAATGAACATCACATCCGCATCGACTGGGCCTTCGTAGCGCACCCTCGGACGAACAGACAGGTAGAACGCACAAACATCACGGTCCTATAGGGTCTCAAGCCTAGGATCTTCAACTAGTAGAACAAATTCAGCGCACACTAGGTCGCCGAACTTCCTTTAGTACTCTGGAGCCTGAGGACAACCCCCAGTTGAGCCACCAGCTATACGCCCTTCTTCATGGTCTACGGTTTCGAGGTCATCCTCCCAACCGACCTCGACTATGGAGCGCCAAGGATCAGGGCATACGACAAACAGGGAGCCAAGGCATCCCATGAGGACACCATGGACCAGCTGGACGAAGCACGCAATGTGGCCCTCCTCTGCTTGGCCAAGTACCAATAGGCATTGTGATGGTACCACAGGCGATGAGTGCGGGGCCGAGCCTTCAACGTTGAGGACCTGGTCCTCCACCTCATACAGAGCAACAAGGACCACCACAAACTCTCCCTGCCATGGGAGGGACCATACATAGTTGCGGAGGTGCTCTGTCCAGGCACCTACAAGCTCAAGAACATCGATAGCGAAAACTTCACCAATGCCTAGAACATCGAGCAGCTACGTCGCTTTTACCCCTAATAAATGCACACTTCTTTACTTATCAGTTTCGTTATAAAAACTCCTCGATCCTTCATGACATCTGACCCTAGCAAACAGCAGGGGGTCAGTCCTCACTCGAGGGTTGACATGAGTACATTTATCCTACAAACATTCTCTGTGCCTGCCCTCTTTTCTCACATTAAGTCATAAGGGCTAGGTTTTTGGGAACAAGCTCTGAGTAAAACTAGGCGGACTACGAGACACCTACGCCCCAGTAGCTATGGCGCCTTTGCTTGCCAGCATGATCAGAGCCAGCTCACCCGCACTCCGAGCTTTTATGACCTTAACTATGGGAAGGGTCAGAATGCACTAAACCGCTTTTACAAAAAGAGGGAGAAGAGCTAAAAGGTTGTTTGCTATAACAAAAAGCTTGTCCATTTTGCACAAATTCGACGCTTGGCTTGCGCGGGATGTTCTCATCCTCTATTTCTGTAGGGAAATCTTGTCTCGATAGCTAACATGAGTCGATCGGACGGCTGGGCTACCAACGAGATAAGGAGCAGATAGTATCACGCTCATATCTAGAAGAGGCTTTCCAAACCCATCGCTCTTACCATCGAGGTAAAACCATTACCTAGGTCAATCAGACGGCTCAAGACTGCTGCCGAAAGATAAGCATCCTCACTTACTTACTTTACATATTAATTTCATCACCGAGCCTCTGATCCTAGCAATGGTAGAGGGCCAGGAATTGCTCAGGGGCTGGCGAGGGTGTCTATTCGCTAGACATTCTCTTTGCCCAACCCCTCCTTATGTTTAAACAACTGGAGGCACGGTGTGTAGGCGTAAACTTGGAGTAAGCCTGGTTGGACTGCTAGGACCCTATGCCCCAGTGGCTAACGACATTTTTTATCCACCAGCGCGATCAGAGTCCTTGTCTCCGCACTCCAAACCTTAATCTCCACCTTCTCGGGAAGGATTTGGAGGGGCCTACCTACGAAATCTCCATCAAGGAGAGGCTATCAGGTCACCCAAATCGATCAAATGGCTCGAGCCGCTGCCGAATGACAAATACGAAAGAATGGGAGGCTCATGCAGGTGACATAGGTTCCGTCATGAACATTGGACCTAGATGCCCGCATGGACATATCCGGTAAGAGCTCCCAGAATCCATCACTCGTGCCATCGAGGTAACATTACCGACACCTCTATTTCTTTATATAATCATTCATACACTTATCTCATACATCCAAGCATCACATATGTGATTGCTGCATCACAACGCTTCGCGTTGTGTCATGAAGCGGTAGTCGTCTCGTTCTATATGAGCGGCAACCGACTGAGGTTCGAAGGTCGGACCCCGAAGGGCTTGAGGCTAGCTCATGTCGAACAGAGCCAGGGGAGAAAAACCAAGATGAGCCCTAGTGGCCTTGCCCGACCCCACTCAGAAGCGGACAGGGACATCTTGACCTTTCTCATTCGATTCTAACCTTGAGCCAAGCCCACAGAATCTCTATCGAGGAGAGGCCAATGGGCCACCTGAGCCTATCGAACAGCTCAGGCATCTGCTAGGAGGTGGGTTAAGAAGTAGTGGAATACCACATGCGGGCTCTACCGACCCCATCAGCGGATGACGAACCCGGAGTCCACTCGAACATGCCCGTTAGCGAGCTCACCGAGCGCAACACTCGAGCCGTCGAGGCAAGCGTCGTTAGCTCAGCCCCTCCGATTGCGGAAACTGAGGATGGGGTGACACATGAATCATGACCGACCCTGATCGAACCACATGGGGCTCGGGGGCTCAAGCCGCCTGATCCTAGATCAAAAGGTCGAGGGTCAAAGGCCAGCCCGTGAAGGGCCCAAGGCCACCTCGTGTTGAACAAAGATCTAGGGGGAAAACACATATGGGCCTCAGCAGCCTGTTCCTGTCCCACTTAGAAGTGGACAAGGTCATCTCAACCTTCTCGTTCGATCCTAGCCTCTAGCTGAGCCCATAGAATCCCCACTGAGGGGGAACCTATTGGAAGGCGGGTTAAGGAGCAACAAAATGCCACATGAGGGCTTTGTCGACCCCGTCACAAGCAATGGAACTGGATTTCATTCAAACATACCCATTAGCGAGCTCATTGAGCATGTCACTCGAGCCACTGAGGCAAGTAATGTTAACTCAACCCCTCTAGTTGCGGAAACCATGGACGGGGCGATAGTCACAAAAAACGAGCTGACCCTTGACCGAATCCCCGCCATGCGCGGGGGCTCGAGGAAGGATGGACTTGCAAGGAGACCTAACGCACGGTTGCAGAATGATAGCTAAGATCTAAGGGGAGGGTACGTGCGAATACAAGAGACGCATTCTCCTATAGTTTCGCTATCCTCTCCTCAATTTTCAGTGACATCTGACCCCAGCAATAGCAAAGGGTTGGATCTCATTTGGGGGCTGATATGGTTATAAATACACCTTTTCTAAAATAGTCACCGTGTCAAGCCTCCTCCTCATGTTAAGCCTAGCATCAAAGTTTGCGGAAACAAATAACTAGGCATGCCTGGTTGAACTGCAACAAACCTATGCCTCGGAGGCTACAGTGTCTTTGCTCAATAACGTGATCTAAGTTTTTCCTCTTACACCTTAGGCCCTACGGTCTTAACGAATGGAGGGGTCAGAATGAGCCCTTCTTTTGCATATAAAAAGGGAAGAAAACAAGTTCAATTACATAAAACGAAGTTATGAAATTGTTTTTGATACATAAAGGTCAGCGCTTGTTCATAGATTACAATAAATGTTTCATCCGACCTATATGACTAACTACCCCCTCTAGGGGAGAACTATGTCTTCAACTTTATTTGCTAGGTCCCACATGATAGGAACCACCGCCCTCTCTATCTCATCCAGCTCAGAGGCTTCATAGCCAGGCGTGAAGCCAAGGCTCATTGTCTCCAAGTCAATACTGTCCGCATAAAGAGAGCAGGTGATGGTGAAGGCTTGGGTGATCCCGAATCGAAGGGCTTCCCTCTCGAGCTGGCGCACCCGTGCCGTGATATCTATGGCATGGGCCACAAGCGAGCTGGTCCCCTCCGGCCGTGCCACCTCCAGGTCATCGTAGACCACTCCGAGGGCAGCGTGTAGGAGATCATGCTCGTCGCTCTCCGCCTGAAGGCTCCTCCATGCCTCAACATGCTCCATGACCAGCCCAGCGGAGACACTCTTGGCCTCCATCCTTTGGGTTCCCGTGGTTCTGAGCTCGGCCTAGAGAGAGCCAATCCTCTGCTATGCATCGTCGCGCTCTTGGATGGCCTGGTCGCACTCCCTGCGGGTAGCGCCATGCTCCAAGCGGAGCCTCTCCGTGGTCTGGCACAACTCGTCTCGCTCCTTGCATAGCTGGGCAACCGCCTCGGCATCCAGGTTTGCCCTCTACTATAGGGCTACAGACCTCTTCTCAACTCCCAGCTTGAGCTCTCACTCCTTCTCCGCCTTGGCTAGGAGGTTGAGGATCCACTAGCGGGCCTCGGCGTCCTTCTAGAGTAGCTCATCTCTCTCCTTCCAGACTCTGGTAGCCTCCTCCTCATCCTGCCATGCCCTCGCTGATAGTTCCTTAAATGCCTTCTCGGCCTCCTCCACGTCCCGACGGGCCTCGGCCTCCCGCAGCCAGAGACTGCCCACCTCCTCAGCAAGGGGAGTCAACTCGGCCACCCTCTATCAGAGCTGGGCGATCACGTCCCCGTGCAACTATGCCTCGTCAATGAGGCGGTCCCAATTCTCCTTATGCTCGTGAAGGAACTTGGATTTCTCCCGGCTACGAGCGATAAGAGACAGAAAAAAGATGGTGGTCAGAATATAGAAATACATGAAGAAAGAAGAGGGTGAGAGGGTAGATTAAGTGAATACCCAACTGGTGGGAATGACGATGTCGCATAGGGCACCACTGGCATGATTCAGAGCTTCCAGCATGGCCGCAATCCCCTCGTCGAGACTCTCCCGCTCCATGCTCTCAGCAGCGTCATCGAGGGTAAAGAGTGTTGACGACGAGTCTTGTGGATTCGCCCATCGGAGCAGGGACTCATCTCACGCAGGTGAGCGGCTGCCCCTGACATTATGGCTAGGAGCAGCTCCCCGTGAGTCCTCTCTACCACCATCGCAACATCCAAGGGCCCCTTGGCTGCGCCCCCTCTGTCAAGCCCGCGTCGGGCGCCATCACATGGGCCAACAATGACTCAGATTGCACCTCTGCCTCAGACGCCGCCATGGTGGCGTCCGGCTATGGCCCACCCATCACAGCCAGTACCACCTCCACCTGTGTCGGTGGGGCCTCAATGGGTGGTGTCACGTCCATCGGGGCCGATGCCCCATGCATGATCGATAGCTCCGTCTACCCCATCGCCAGCAGCGGGATCACCTCTATCGCCGGCTACGTAACAATGTCCAAGGGCATCCGTTGAGTCCCCTTGTCCGCTTGTCCTACCGAGGGCATGGGAACCACCACGGGCGACACCTGACCGACCGATGAGGCAGCAATGCTGTAGCACCCGATTTTAAAGACAAAACCAGATGCACACTATATGTGAGCCTAGGAAGTCAAATCTCACATATAGCTACAAATAAGGGTAATATCAAAAGACAATACTTATTACATAACATATTAGTATAAGGAATATAACCTCAGAGTATAGACAGCGGAAAGACAACTCCGATCTTCAGGCGAAGACTCCAAATCCACAGAGACATCTGACTGGTTGACCACAAGCCTAACTCCTCCAGACTAGCAATCCGGTACCCATCCAAGATTTTTATCCAAAGTATAGAAAAGTAAAGCAAGCATAAGTACATATCGTACTCAGCAATATAACATGGGGTTCATAAGGCTCAAAAGGTTGACACTGGTTTATTGCGATTAGCTTTTAATAGGTCATCTTTTTAAGCAATTGAGTAGCAACGAATTTATCATAAGCCCATAACCACATGATCAGGTAAACATGAATAATGAATAGCATAAACAATTAACCATTAGTGATCATCTCTATTCCATAATTGTTCCAAGGCCGCTCGTGTCTGTGAGCATGACTGATATACCAGTTTTACACTCTATAGAGGTTGTACACTTTCACTATGAGTCGTGATTTACCCTTTCGCCCGAGGTGATCAGCCTCTTAACCCACTACCAAGGAAGGTCGGCAGGGTTCACTATGAAGCCTTTCAAAGGTTAGTCTAACAAGTTAGGGCCGCTAAGGTTTCCCCATCAATAAGCATAAACCCCCCCTCCAAGGAGTGACTAACAAAGTGCACCCTCTTGGCAGGCCGAGATCATACCTATCGGAGCCCCTCTTGCGCCATAAAGGTAACCACTAGCAAGCTAGAAAAGGTCCTCATACTGAGCTCAAGCCAGAGCCTTATAGCCCTCATAGTTGTATTGTAAGTCCCGGATGATCACTTACAGATAAGTCCTTAGGGAGAGGAATCTAGAGTATTTAGAAAGTAGCTAAACACTCCAGCCCCTGTTTCCATATTGCCAAAAAGTCATGTTTTAATGTTTATTGCATATACCATTAGTCAAGTTACAAGATCATGATTTTGGTTGAGTACTAGCAAAAACTACCCAATGCAATAACCCAAAGGTATCAAGTAATCCAAGATATCAATTAGCTAGGGAAATTACTACTGTTGCCAAGGTAGACACATGCAACATGAGTTAAATGATTAAAGGTGAATAAGTATCAAGGATGGACCCATGCTATACTTGCCTTAAACTCAGATTAGATCTTCTTCTGGTCCAAATCTTCCAAGAACTACTTCTGGACTCACCACGTATAGGTCACTGACTGGACTTGATCATAGAACACCACACAAGCATCCAAACAGACATGCATAACATACATACATAGCCATATTAGAACAATACACCAACTGGTGGAAAAAGGATTTGAAACAGATCTATGTATTGCTACGAACACACAGACGTAGGAAGCACGCTAATCAGAGCTACGGTTGAAAATATACATCTACTAGAAGATTTTGCTTATAAAATGGAAAACCATATGCTTTATTTATTTTATTATATAAAATCATGTATATGATATTAGAGAAAATACTTAAGTTGAATTAAGTCAAACTTACACTATAACACAACATACCATCGCCGACACGTTTTATTATAGGCAAAGGGCACCTTTGCCGACAGATAACCTCCCGCGAAAAGCTTTGCCGACAGGTTAGAAACAGTCGTGCTAGAAGCTGTCGGCGAAACTTTTGCCGATAGTTAACAGAATCCCCGACACCTTATGTGTAGGCAAACGGTCTACCTACGCCGATAGTTGAAACCTTTGCCGACAGTTAACCCTTTGCTGACAGTTAAGACCTATGCCGGCAGTTAAGACCTTTCCCGATAGTTTGTATGTTAGCCAAACCATTTCCAAGGTATTTTACAAACCCTACACTGTCCAAAAAAAACTATCGGCAAAACTGCATAGATATAATTACAATTGAAATAATTTGACAAATCCACTTTTGCTCATATAGAAGGCATCACATTGAACAAATTCACTTGATTTTTGTATAAATAATATATTAGATCTTCCATACATACACCAACTTGATATATATATATATATATATATATATATATATATATATATATATATATATATATATATATATATATATATATATATATATATATATATATAGAACTACTATCCCGTAGCTGGCTACAGAATAACTTATTCTGTAGCCACTTTGAGTTATGATAATTACTATGTTAATTTACGAGATTATAGTAACTCCTTACTAAGTGGTTTAATATAACGTTATGGTAAATATCCCCATGTGTTATAGTAACCCAACTATCGTAAATATGTATTGACATTATGGTAAATTAGTATATAAAATTATAGTAAATGGAGGTGGCTACAGAATAACTTATTTTGTAGCCGGCTACTGAATAGCCTCTCCCTATATATATATATATATATATATATATATATATATATATATATATATATATAAGTTACAAAATAAGTTATTCTGTAGCCACCTCCATTTACTATAATTTTATATACTAATTTACCATAATGTCAATACATATTTACGATAGTTGGGTTACTATAACACATGGGGATATTTACCATAACATTATATTAAACCACTTAGTAAGGAGTTACTATAATCTCATAAATTAACATAGTAATTATCATAACTCAAAGTGACTACAGAATAAGTTATTCTGTAGCCAGCTACAGGATAGTAGTTCTATATATATATATATATATATATATATATATATATATATATATATATATATATATATATATATATATATATATATATATATATATATATATAATAGCAGGTCAAGTGATGATCATAGTACATAGAGCCATGTAGGTCCAAGATATAGATTAGTCTACCTACAAATCATCCTCTGTTGTTGTTTTATCTTTCAATGGTGAAGATTTTGGAGGACTACCATCATTTTTCTCTTTAAGATTTGAGTTATTTGAATGTTCTCTCACACTTGTCTTGGGAATAACCACTTTGTTGTCTGCCTCTCCTTTCCTTGTAGGGAGTTCACTCTCTTTCTCTTTTATTTGCTCTTCATTGACGGCATGGATTTTGGGAGTTGACCTAGGTACTTTGTTGTCTGCCTCTCCTTTCCTTGTAGCTTTGGTTCTCTTTCCAGTCAAACCAGTCCGCTTTACTACGCTTGGAGTACCAACCACCAAGGAAGAAAGGGACCTCTGTTTTCTCTTTGCTGGCAATGTTGTTATAGCCTTTGGAGCATCAACATTTATCTTTTTAATTGGAAATACCTTATTCCTGATATCTTCAAGGTTGTGGTCAGGCCTTCAAACAAGGAAAAGATCACAGTTAGGTAGCATCAATTCATAGTTGATCAGTCGATGCACTAGAAATAAATAAGAAGCTGCAACACTATGGCCCAAACTTTTGTTTACATAATAAAAAACTAGGTACTTGAGGCAGAAAAGAACTACAGTACAAAACGTAGGCAGTGAGCACAGGAGAGGCTGGTTTCTCCCACTTTTGTCAAATTAAAAAAACATGACCCATAAAGGTGTATTACAAGCTTATGTCCTCCCTAAAGTGATAATCGTAAGAAATGATTTTCAATCAGATATGATATGTCATAGCCAAACTATTAATACGACACTTACTAAAGGCTGCTTCAATAAATGCTATATGCGAATATGCGACAGTGTAGAAGGAAAGTGAATGTTTATACTCCAAGTACTTTAAGCATTTAACCTAAAAACCCAACTATATTTATGACAGAGATTGTTTGTCTGAAACTCTGAATTGCAGATATCCTAGGCAAATAGCACTACATATGGGTTTTATCCATTATGATAATCTCTGTAATCCTTTCTCTGCACTTTGACCATCCCTTGATCTTGGCGCCTTTACTCGCCGAGTTTGTCAGAGAAGTTTTCAAGATACATGGTTTTTGTTATGACCGGCATCCCCTATGCCTGGCGCAGGCCCAATAGTGGCTAGGGGGCCGGTCTGTTAAGGGGCTTAGAGGCCTAATTTATCGCTTATTTGGTATTTTCTTAGAGATAGATATAGTTCCTTAATTATAGCATCTATAGGGAAGGATAAATACTTGTAATCGGGGATGATTGGAATTAAGCTAGAAAGCAACAATTAAGTTGATGGCTTCCCTTGGGAGCCAGCCGTCCCTACCCTCTCCCTCGCATGAATAGTACCTATGTTACTGTAGCGCTACGAAACTCTAGGGCTGCAGCAGCCGCCGTCCGCTCTCGCCACCACGGCCCCTCGCCGACGTCGAGAGTATAGACCACGTCCTCCCCTCTTCCACCCCTATAACCTGCGCAGCAACACCGGTAGGGCATCAAGTCCTATCAATCTGGTATCAGAGATCTCTGGTTCGATCATGTCCAGCCCTCTACCGAGTTCTTCCCACCCGTCACACCACCCGCGCACCAGCGTCTTCGTCGGCGCTGCTGCCCCACACATCAGGTGCGCCGGCTTTAGGCGCGCTGGCGTCCTCAGGGGCGCTCGCGCCCTCTGCCCCGAGCGCCGTCGTCTTCCGCCGCCCTCGTCCTCACCGCGGAGCAGATGACGGCCGTAATCCTGGAATTAGGGCAGGCCGTGGCGGGCATCAGGGCCTTCCTCGTCGGGCCCTATGCGCCCCAGCCATAGCCCCAGCTGCCACCTCCTCCGTCGCCACACCAACAGCAGCTACCCCCCCTCCGCCGCCGCCCTCGGCCATGACCACAGCGTCAATCATCTCATACCAGTATGGGATGCCCTACGACGGGACTGCAACGGCCTCGTTCCCAGCCACGTCGCCGCCATCTAAGGGCATCGCCATCCAGGAAATCAGGTTCCCGTCGTCACCTCACCGCTTCTAGCTTGGATCGCCGGTTCATCAAAACCCATCTACATGGCGCCCAGTACCCAGCCACACCTATCGCCACTCCCGACCACCGGGGCTGTCATGGTGCCTGGTGGCGCCCCAGCTCTGGGCGTCCTCTATGGCGGGGTGGACGTCCCCCTGTTCCACGGCGGTAGCCTGATGCCAATGCTATCCGCCGCGTCGCCCTCGCTGGACAGCACAGGCGCAGCGCCCTCGGCCGCCGCACAGGACCCACCGCCGCCCAAGTTTTACAAGTTGGAGTTCACCACATACGACGACTCCGTTGATCCCCTGAATTAGCTTAGCCAGTGTGAGCAATTCTTTTGGGGTCAGCGCACGCTCGCCTCTGACCATACCTGGCTCGCCTCCTATCATCTCCGGGGGGCGGCCCAGACTTGGTAGTACACCCTCGAGCAGGACGAGGGCATGCCACCATGGGAGCGCTTCAAGGAGCCGTGTCATCTGCGCTTTGGCCCTCCAATCCGCGGGAGTCGGCTGGCTAAACTGGGTTGGCTGCCGTTTGTTTCCATTGTGCAGGAGTTCGCCGATCGCTTCTAGGCGGTAGCATGTCACACCCAGGACATCTCCATGCGTCAGCGGGCCGAGCTCTTCGTTGGTGGCCTTTCGGATCATATCCGGGTGGATGTGGAGATGCGCGACCCCTGGACCTCAAGACGGCCATGTACTACGCCCGGGTGTTCGAGCGTCGTGCGGCTGCCATGCAACCGGCGCCACCTCCTCGAGCCGCTCGTCCAGCTCCGCGTTAGGGTCAGCCTCCTCCGGCGCGCGCACCCGGGGCGACCCAACCGAGGCAGGCCCCCGCTGCGCCAATGCGGCCCCCACGGCGCATCCATTTTGCCGCCTTACACCGGCAGGAGCAGCTAGGAACGTCATCGCCAAGGACTATGCTACAACTACGATGAGCCCTACATCCCTTGGACATGTGTGTCAGCGGCTCTTCTACCTAGAGTTCCAGGGGACTACATTGCGGAGGACGCCAGCGCCCACCGAGGATAGGGACGCGGCCATACCACCAGAGGAGCCAGGCCGCCCAGGGGCAGGCGGCTGCTCACGCTCTCGTCGTGTCCCTCCATGTGCTTGCAGGTATCCGGACGAAGAACACGATGCTGCTGCCTGGTGATGGTCAAGGGGGAGCGCCTCTTGGCCCTTCTAGATACTGGCTCCACCCACAACTTCCTCCAGGGTGCAACCATGCGCCGCCTAGGGCTTCCGCAAATAGGGGGGGCGTAGCTCCATGTCACCAGTCGCCAACGGCGATCGCCTGCGTTGCGAGGGCATCGCCCGTCACATCCCCATCAGCATCGGGGGCGAGGACTTCTCTATCACTTGTGTCTGACCTTGACTTGGGCTACTTCGACTTCATCCTCGACGTTGACTTCCTACGGACCTTGGGCCCCATTCTCTAGGGACTTCGAGGCCATGATGTTGGCCTTCTGGCACGAGGGTCGTCGCATCCTCTGGAAGGGCATGGGTGGCTCTGACTCAGTCGCTCCCTAGCAGCATGTGGCGACGACCTCCGTTGACTCTTAGCTGCCCTTGCTGGACCGCCTACTACAGCAGCACAACGCCATCTTTAAGGAGCCACAGGGCCTTCCACCGGCCCATCCGTACGACCACCGCATCCACCTACTGCCGGACACAGCTCCTGCCATCGTGCGCCTGTACCGCTACCCCCAGCTACAGAAGGATGAGCTAGAACGATAGTGCAAGGACATGCTCACCCAGGGCATCATCTGGCCTAGCACTTCGCCGTTCTTGGCGCCCATGCTCCTTGTCCGCAAAGCGGACAAGTCTTGGCGCTTCTGCATCGACTATCACGCCCTCAACGCTAAGATGTCCAAGGACAAGTTCCCCATACTGGTCGTGGATGAGCTTCTCGATGAGCTCCATGGGGCTCGCTTCTTCACCAAGCTCGACCTGCGTTCGGGCTACCACCAGGTGTGGATGCACCCCGACGACATCGCCAAGACCGCTTTCCGCACCCACCACGACCACTACGAGTTCCTGGTGATGCCTTTCGGCCTCTCCAACGCCCCGGCGACATTCTAGGCATTGATGAACGACGTCCTTTGCCCCTACTTGCGGAGGTTTGTGCTGGTCTTTTTCGATGATATTCTCATCTATAGCTCTTCGTGGGCGGAGCATCTGCAACACATTGCCATCATCCTCAACAAGCTTCGGGCGAACCATCTTCACCTTAAGTGCTCGAAGTGCTCGTTCGGGGCGACATCCGTGGCCTACCTAGGCCATGTTATCTCTGCGGATGGCGTCACCATGGACGCCGACAAGGTGGCGGCGGTCGCTGCGTGGCCCCCACCGTGCTCCGCTCGGGGCCTCCGGGGCTTCCTGGGCCTGGCGGGCTACTATTGGAAATTCATCCGGGAGTTCGGCCTCATCACGGCGCCCCTGACGTGTCTCTTGCGATGCGACGCGTTCGCCTAGGACACGGAGGCAGAGGAGGCCTTCCAAGCGCTTAAGCGCACCCTCACCACCGGGCCCGTCCTCCAGATGCCCGACTTCAACAAGCTATTCATGGTGGACTGCGACGCGTTCGGCGTGGGGTTTGGCACCATTCTCCTCCAGGGTGCTGGCCCTCTCGCATTCTTCAGCCAGCCGTTCACCGCGCGCCATCTCAAGCTCGTGGCTTATGAGCGGGAGCTCATCAATTTGGTGCAAGCTGTGCACCACTGGCACCCGTATCTATGGGGCTGCCACATCCTTATTCGCACTGAACATTACAGCTTGAAGTTCCTCTTAGACCAGCGCTTGTCTACCATTCCACAACACCAGTGGATCAGCAAGCTGTTCGGCTTTGACTTCACCATTGAATACTGCCCCAGGCGCCTCAACACCTTGGCATACGCCTTGTCCCGCCATGATGCCGAGCACAGGGCCGAGAAGGACAGCAGCGTGGGCGCTGCCATGTGCGCCCGCTCAGGCCCCTCCTTCGCTTTCATCGATGACATCCGCCACGCCATGGCGACAGCGGTGGACGCGTAGCTACTCCTTCAGTGCCTTGAGGTGGGCGACCTGTAGGGGCCATGGCGCCTTTACGACAAGCTGCTCCTGCATGGTAGTTGCCTCTTCATCCCTGACCACGGCGACCTACGCCATCAGGTGCTCCTTTTGGCACACTCGGCCGAGCACGAGGGCGTTCAGAAGACCCTCCACCGCCTATGCTCTGATTTCTTCATCCCCGGCAATTGCGCGCTGGTGCAGGACTGGGTGCGGACCTACAGTACCTATAGCCGGTGGGACTGCTGCAGCCGCTGGAGGTTTTGTCCTAGGTATGGGTGAATATCTCCATGGACTTTGTCGAGGGCCTCTCGAAGGTGGGCGGCAAATCCATCGTACTCACGGTGGTCGACCGCTTCTCCAAGTACGCGCACTTCATCATGCTCAGCCACCCCTACACCACCACCTCTGTCGCTCGCGCCTTCTTCGACAGCATCGTCTGGCTCCACGGGTTTCCCTCCTCCATCGTCAGCGACCGGGATCCGGGGTTCACCGGCCACCTCTAGCACGACCTCTTCCGGATGGCCGGCGTCAAGCTGCGTATGAGCACGGCTTTCCACCCATAGAATGACGGTCAGTCCGAGGTGGTGAACAAGGTGATTGCAATGTACTTGCGGTGTGTTACTGGTGACTGCCCGTGTGCGTGGGTGGACTGGCTCGCCTAGGTGGAGTACTGCTACAACATATCCTACCACACCACCCTACGCGCCACTCCATTCGAGGTGGTCTATGGCCGTCCCCCGCCGCCCATCCTGCTGTACAAGCCAGGGATGACCCGGACAGAAGCTGCTGACGCCCTCCTCCGCAGCCATGATGAGATCCTCGCCAAGGTGCGCCAGCGCCTCCTGTAGGCACAGTAGCTGTCCAAGAAGTACTACGACGCCAACCACCGCGACTTGGAGTTCGCCATCGGTGACTAGGTCTGGCTACGACTGTTACATAGAACAGCACAGTCCCTGGACCCCCGTGCCAGACGCAAGCTTGGGCCTCGCTATGCCGGACCGTTCCAGGTGTTGGAGCGCATTGGGCGCGTCGTCTACCGCCTACAGCTGCCGGAGGGCACCTGTGTCCACGACGTCTTCCACGTGGGGCTACCGAAGCGGCACCGTGGAGATCCGTCGACTGTTCTAGCTTCCCTTCCGCCGGTCCTCGATGGTCACGTTCTACCGGGACCAGAGCAGGCACTACAGGCGTAGCAATGCCACGGTGTCTGGCACATGTTGATCAAGTGGCGTGGCCTTCCGGATGAGGATGCTACCTGGGAGCCTCTTGACGAGTTCTGCGAGCACTTCCCCAATTTCCAACTCGAGGACGAGTTGTTTGCGCAGGTAGGGAGAGATGTTATGACCGGCATCCCCTATGCTAGGTGCAGACCCAATAGTGGCTAGGGGGCTGGTCTGTTAAGGGGTTAGAGGCCCAATTTATCGCTTATTTGGTATTTTCTTAGAGATAGATATAGTTCCTTAATTATAGCATCCATAGGGAAGGATAAATACTTGTAATCAGGGATGATTGGAATTAAGCAGAAAGCAGCAATTAAGTTGCTGGCTTCCCTCGGGAGCCAGCCGTCCCTGCCCTCTCACTCGCATGAATAGTACCCATGTTACTGTAGCACTACGAAACTCTAGGGCTGCAGCAGCAGCCGCCGCTCTCGTCGCCACAGCCCCTTGCCAATGTCGAGAGTACAGACCACGTCCTCCCCTCTTCCACCCCTATAAGCTGCGCAGCAACACCGGTTGGGTATTAAGTCCTATCAGTTTTATTACTCATTAGCAATAGCATGATGTATAGGACTTCACATCATACTAATGCTTCATCTTCATGGTTGCACTTGTACAAAAAATTGAACGCAGAAGGCATTGCCAGAACAGGGTAAGGAGAAAGTAGAAACTATGTTTTACAGAAGAAACTCAAAAGTTAGAACAACTGATTCACCTGAGTTTCTCTTCAGGATCGCAGCTGATTTCACTAATGTTGAAATTATTTCTAATGAGCTGAGCTGCTCATCCAAACTTTGATTGACCAAGAATGCTTAATTGTTTTAAAAGCCTATTCTCTCTCAAGTGTATCTAAGTACATAGATGGACAGAAATTGCAGAGAGAACATTCAGAGCACAAAAGTGATGCAGTAGCAGTGGTTTTATTCTTGCTGCACTAATTTCACCGAGGGTTCAGCTGCTATTATTTTCCTAAAGTCTAGGAGTTCATAACATGTCAGACATTTGTACTTTCTTGTACCTATTTGGAAATTTCTCTATGTGACAATGAAAAGATCATGGTTACCATTGATTGTACTATGGAGAGAAAAGGAAGGAAATTTAGAATAAATGTACATGCCAAATTAAAAATATTACATTTTGATTTAATGGCAATGGCATCAAATATTTTCTACCGACTTGTTTATACTGCGAAACCACTTTTACCGAAATGATTACACAAGGTTAATTCATGTTGATAGAAAACATAACATGCTTCACACTAGGAAAGTGCAACAACAACAATAGCCTTAAATGCCTTAACATGTTATTACACAAAGTTTATCTACTCCACATATGGCTGAAATTATTTGAGATCAGCATCTATAAAAATAAATAAATAGACATGGATAAACATTATTTTTTTGCTGCGGACATGACTATGGCCATTACCTGTTCTGTTGCAGACATGAAGACTATAGCTGTAATTTCTTAGTGGACTTAGACATTCCACTTGAACTGAAAGCTGAGATGAAAATTGAAAACCTTTGGTCGTATAAATGTTGGAAGATTATGTCGTTTCTTTTGCTTAAGAAGCTTTTCACATAGCTTTTCATGTCTACCAGTTTCTTTGACCCACTGCAGTACAAGGGAAACAATTGTATGCTACTTAGGCCATGTCTGGACAGTACTTTCAGAAACAACGCTGATAAAAAGAGCACCCTTCCACGCTGAAAAAAAGCTTGGTACTGCATTTTCCTGCTATGAAATGAACTCACAAGAACCATCAAAACGTAGCAATAGTCATGCAGACAGATGCTCTGTTTCATTATGGAAAGTACTGCAAGTGCTAAGTGGTGCTACCATGGGAGAAGTTGTGATTATGAAATGGCAACTCCATTTCATTTAATTGATATGACATCTGGACATTTTATAAAATGAAAACTGGGAAAGTTCCTTTGAACTCAATATTGCTTGCAGTGACCGAAATATTATGATCATTGGCATAGGTAAGCTACAGCAAGTATATCGTACATGTTTTGGTTAAATTTGATGCTTCACTACACTTATGTGTTTGCAATGGCATGCCTGCATAGTTAAACTAACCTGCTGACTCTATACATTGTTCATTTTAAAATTTTAATTGCACAAATCTACCGATATCAAAATTGATTCAACAAACAAAAATCTAGCCTTTGCTAAACTACTGTTTCTTCAAATGACTTGAGGAGCTACACGCCAGATTAGAGTTCTAGTTCCAATATCACCAAACAGTAATCTAGAATATGTAACCAATTTCTAGGTGGTTTGGAAGCCCTAAAAATTCAGCTCGCAGGGCAGATATAATGAATTTCCATTAAGTTTCCTACCAACTAGAATGATGTTGGAACGTTTTGGCACGGTTGTGTACTCGATACATGAACATCACAACTCAAAATATATGAACCTATTGACCTATGAAAAGAAAGGCACGTTTTATTACCATAGTGTCAAATAAGCCTCAGACAATTTCTCCCCTAGAATCACGTTTACTGAGAACAGAAGGCAAAAAAATCAGATCAGGGATAGCCTCACCGTTGCTTGGCGTGGAAGACCCTCTTCTTGTCCCACGTTCGCTATGGCTGCCTACTGCGTGAGACTGACACGACCACTGCATCATCCTCAAGGTGCGACATGGGTGGACGAGTCACTCCACCGCTGGCCCCACTCCACTCCACTGCCTCGCCACCGCCGGAGAAGGCGACGAAGGGGCCTTCTCATCCAGGTTGAGGGAGGTGTGGCCAGATCTAGAGCGCGCCGGCAGCCACGCATGCAACTCCGACGGCGACGACATGGTGGCGCGCCATTGGCTGCGGCGTCCAACGGACTCAGCCATGCGGGGCGACGACGGCGAGGGAGGCGCTCCCAGACCTGGTGCAGGTTGCTGCACAGGCGAGAACCACACGGCGGGTGCCCCCGGCCACCATCCCCAGCGGCGAAAGGTAGGGGCAGCGGCGTGGGTTCACGGGCATGGGGGCAACGAGCGTGGGGACTTTTTTGTGTGTGTGTATAGGCTGTGTCGGTGGGCTGTTTTATGTGCCTATGCGGGGAATGACATTTACAACTCGGGTCTCAATATTTTGGTCCAACTTGGCGCGAGATGAAATTTTACCAGATGTCCTACACCCCTGGGTACTCCTTCACCGACACTTGTACCGTGGTTCTGTTTAGGCAACGCCGACACTTAAATAGTCTAGAAATTTTCGCCGACAGTTTTTCAGCCAGCAGAAAAACGCCGACAGATAACGTGTGGTCCTATAACCTTATTGCCGACACATAATTTGATGTTAAAAAGTTACACATTTGCCAACACATAATGTGTAGTTGAAACCCACCTTTTGCCAACACATAACTGTAGGCAAATGTGTGTAATGGTGTAGTGTTATATTTGGTTTTAACAATCGAAGTAGAATTTATTACATTTTATTTATAAATCTAGTGACATAATTATTACTCAAGTTGGGATTTAAACCATGAAATTACATAGATTTTGACATAGAGAACATTGATACTAATGCGTAGGTCACATCGTTATGAATCCAACGCAACTTGAACGGAATATTTCGGAGTTAAAATGAATAAGTCATGATTTAAACAAGTTTTCCTATAGTTAAATAATAGATTAAATATATCCATGAATTTTGAAATATTGAAAACATGCCTAGTACTAGTATAAACATGTAGAAAACGTAAATACGGTCCTAACGCAATTCGAACGGGTCAAATCGGAGTTAAAATGATAAAGTTATGGCCTAAACAAGTTTGATGGCATTTCTATAATTAAATGAACTCAAATTTGAACTTAAACTAATTAATTCTGAATTTTAATTACCAACTGGACTGCCTCAAACTGACTCCCGTGGGCAGACTCCGTCTCGCCCGACCTCCGAGGGCAGGCTCCGCCTCGTCCGACCCTGAGGGCTGGCTCTGCCTTGCCCGATGTCTGGGGACTGGCCCCACCTCGCTCGATGTCCGAGGGCTGGCTCCGCCTCGCCCGATATTTGAGGGCAGACTCTGCCTCGCCTGACGTTCGGGGGCTGGCTCCACCTCGCCCGACGTTCGGGTGCTGGCTCCGCCTTGCTCGATGTCTAGGGATTGGCTCCGCCTCGCCCGACGTCCGGGGGTTGGCTCCGCCTCGCTCAACGTCTGAGGGTAGACTCCATCTCGCCCGACGTCCGAGGGCTGGCTCTGCCTCGCCTGATGTCTGGGGGCTGGCTCCACGTCGCCTGACGTCTAAGGGCAGACTCCACCTCGCTCGAGGTCGCCCGATGTCCGGGGGATGGCTCCATCTCGCCCGACGTCTAAGGGCAGACTCCGCCTCGCCCGACATCCAGGGGCTGGCTCCGCCTCGACATGATGTCTAGGGGCTGGCTCCGCCTCGCCCGACGTCTGCGCGCTGCTCCTTCATAACTACGCGCGTAGATAAGGCAGGGCATTCAAGTCAACCGTAATACCGAGGACCATACCCTGCACGCCTGTAGGAAAGTATCGTCAGGATATGACAAGACTGGCGCTTTAAGCCCTTCTAGGCATGTCAGAGACCTAACAGTGTTGTAGGCGCTGACATTTGTCTTACAGCGTTGTGGGCGCCGCCATTTGCTCTCGGGCGTGGATCCTGACGGATGCATACGACAACCACTATGGTCCAGGCGGAGACTCGCATAATCTAAAGTGACGGGCGAATGGTCATTGCATCGTCTGCTCCCCGTAGGGTCGCGGATTAGCACCCTGGTCCATCGCACCACCTGCCGGGGCGGGATGGGACGTGACCACTTGCTGACATGGCTAGAACATGGCGTCATCGGCGGATAGCCGCCCAACACGGCGCTATCAGGATCAGCGGATATGCACCCAGCATGGAGGTATCCAAGGCACCGTCTGCCATGTCAGCGGAACTCGCTCAGAGGAAAAGGAAGACCCGACATTATTGAAGAACCTCCTTGGCCTCTATTTTTTCTTCTCTCTTCCATATGTAATCACTGCTTTCCCTTGGTCTATAAAAGGGAAGGTAGGGCACCCCACTAAGGGGATGGATCAATTGAACACACCAGGCATCACATCACACATAGCTAAGCAGCGACCAAGCTCTCAGCACCCATTCGACCTTTCCATCAGAGACTTGGCATCTTTCCCTCTCTCGCCCGTTTATAACCCATACTACGAACTTTTTAGTGCAAATAACACGAGCAGCAGCCACGAACTGGACATAGGTACATTCTACCCGAACCAATATAAACCTTGTGTCTTTTTAGAACACCATCCGGGCCAGATGCGCAATAACACAAATTTACTCGTTGACGTTTACTCAAAACACTGACACTGATGTATCCTAGGTCAATTGAATTAATAAATTTTAATATCCTTTGTAGATGGATGACAACTTGGAAGGTGTAGCCAAAGAAGGACATAAGGGACTAGTACTCCTAGCTGAGCTTTCCCAACATGCTGTTGTTATTGGTCAAATGGGTGCATAATACACCAAGTGTTATTTTGACAAAGGTGAGTACAGGGAAACACCAGAAACTGGAATTCAATGGGTGATGAGGTGCTTTGCTCGTCCAAGGTACTTCTATAAGATGTTTCGAATGAGCACTGAGGTCTTCACGACACTACATGAGTTGCTAGTATCTACCTACGGTTTGACCTCCACTAACAATGTTTCATCCATTGAGTCGTTGGCAATGTTCTTGTGGATTGTCGGAGGCCCATAATCATTTTCACAAGCTGGAAATCGCTTTACTTGGGCACTGTGGACAATTCACACTAAGTTTCACGAGGTACTTAAGTGTTTGCGCAAGTTAGCTAAGGACAATATTAAGCCGAGAGATGCTAGTTTTTCTACAGAACATGAAAGAATCAAAGATGAACGTTTCTGGCCTTACTTCAAAGGCGCTATTGGAGCAATAGACAGTTCACATGTTCCAGTGGTTGTCTCAGCCGAGGATATGGTTAATTACACATGCCATCATGGATATACGTCTCAGAATGTGCTAGTTGTTTGTGACTTTGACATGAGGTTTATCTTTGCGGTTGCTGGTTGGTCCGGTTGTGCACATGACACACGTATCCTCAATCATGCATTGGCAAATTTTCCTTCATTTCCCGTGCCTCCTAAAGGTATACACATATCCTTACTAAGGTAGCAGTAAAGTACTTGTATTATTATTTGCGTATACTGATTTGATTTTGTAGGAAAATATTATCTCATGGACTCTGGCCAAACCTAATAGGGTATCTAGCCCCTTTCAAAGGAAGCACATACCATATACCAGAATTTCATAATCGTTCTGGACCACCCCAAGGTAAGTATGAGGTGTTCAATTTCTTGCATTCATCCCTTCAAAATGCTATTGAGCGGTCTTTCGGAGTATTGAAGGAGAAGTGACGTATTTTGAAGGGCATACCAAGTTTCTCAACTCGTACTCAGAAGCATATCATCATTGCTTGTTTGGCATTGCATAATTTTATCCGTGACATCAGTTTGCGTGATATGGAGTTCGAGAGGTGTGATGCTGATGAGGATTACTTGGTACAAGAGACAAGTGACACAACACAAACATAGGGAGATGAGAGTGAAGATGTGGAGAATGAGGATACCATGAATACCATTTGTAGTAGAATAGCTGATGCTTTGGTTAGTGCGAGAGGAGGATAGTTATTTTCTGAGATGACATAATTGGATGAGCCCTTATCTTTTGGTTCTATTTACGTGGACTATATAACTTTGAATGATAAAAAGATTTAGAATAAATTAATTTTTCCTTCCTAAAATAATTATTTACATGCGAATAAGTGAGTGCAACGGTTATTTACGATCAATTTGCATATAGATAATCCCTCGGGCATTTAGGGTCATTATAGACATTTCTTACACAGCCTACAGTTTCACAATTCGTTAAACCAAACGACTTTCTGTTTTTCCCACAGCTCTCAGCTCACAGTAGCTTTTCTATAGCCCATAGCTCATAGTAGCTTTTTCAAATCCACAGCTCAACCAAACAGGGCCTACCTTATAGCCAAAATCTTCTGGCGTATATATTTTTCAAATTCGGTGGTTGAAACCTGAACAAACTTTGCACCGACTGCGGCGAGATTGTGAGCGGTGGGTGCATGGCCGGTGCGAAAGGAACCCATATGCTGACAATGTAGGATCTGAGGCCCATGCCGCGCCATCTCATTCGGCTCATGTATGAAAAAGATGGCATTAAGCATTTAATGCATGTACCTCGAACATCATGGAGTTGCACCTCAAGCATGTGATACAGAAAACCAACCTCAAACTTAAGGCCTATTCATATGAGATAAAAATACTTCATTCATCCCAAAATTAAATAAACGCACATTATGCTTCTTGATGAGTTAAACTCTTCTAAGTTTTACTTATTATATAGAAAATAATATCAATATTTGTATCTCCAAATAAGTTTGTTACGAAAGTACATATATTTAGTCAAACTTAAAAATATTTGACTCTTTAGTTAAGAGTAAGTATAATTAAGGGCGGTAAGTATGCTATATGCTGAGGTGGAAGAGAGAAAAAGAGAGATAGGAGAAGTGGGTTGTAAGCTTACAGCCGACTAAGACACAAGAACCAATAAACATTGTGAGATAGACAAGTGGGTTATGTATTAATAGTGAAGAGCCAACTAATATATGGGTGGGCTGAGAGACGACTGCAAAGATCCCATACAACTAGCAACAAGCTGTATTATTAGCTTTGCTCTAAGGGATCTCCCTCCGTCTCAAAAATAGAAGACGTGATTTGACTCGGTGCGATCTTCAGTACCATACTTAAACCAGTTATAATTCATGACAACAACGAAAGTATCATTAGAAAGTACCTGTAAGCACAAATCTAATGTTACCACTATTGTACTATAAAATTTTTATATTGTTAGACCAGTTATTGGTTAAAGATAATGAAGTTTGAATTTTGAAATTTGTATATGTCTTGTATTTTGAGACGGAGTGAACATCAAATCTTTTGAGGCGGAGAGAGTTTGATAGTATATCTCTCGCTTGTGTCATCACCTTCCTCCATTGCATGTCTCCCATGCATGGCAAGAGTGATCATTGTGGCTGCATTTTTTAATCAAAGCGTTTTAATGTGCGGGTGAACATACCATTGTGTGGTGGGCAATAGCTATAGTCCTTTTACATACGTAGATCCCATATTGATGCTACTTCGTCCGTCTCAAATTACAAGTCGTTTTGATTTTTTAGTACATCTATCTACTATATGCATCTAGATATAATATTATTATGTCTAGATACGTAAGAAAATGGATGACACTACTAGAAACAGAGACTTTGCCGAGTGCAAAATTCTTTGCCGAGTGTCAAAAATCGGGCACTCGGCAAAGACCTTCTTTGCCGAGTGCTGCACTAGGCAAAGAATTGCACTCGGCAAAGATTTCTTTGCCGAGTGCCGGGCACTCGGCAAACACGGGCACTCGGCAAAGGACTTCTTTGCCGAGTGCCAGACTCTCGGCAAAATCTCTACACTCGGCATAGGCTGCCCGTGAAACGGCGTTCGGTCACGGCCTTCTTTGCCGAGCGCCTGCAGTTAGACACTCGGCAAATATTTGATTTTTTTAATTTCTTTGCCGAGTGCCCCAGATTTGGCACTCGACAAAGATTAATTTTTTTAAAATTCTTTGCCGAGCATCTCAGATCTGGCGCTCGGCAAAGAATTTTTTTTTAAAAAATACTTTGCCGAGTGCCCCTGGGACGGCACTCGGCAAATATTTAATTTTTTTTATTATTTCTTTGCCGAGTGCTCCTGTGGACGCACTCGGCAAAGAGGAAATTTTTTAAAAAAATTTAAAACATTCTTTGCCGAGTGCCTGATGGCTGGCACTCGGCAAAGACACCCTTTGCCGAGTGCCATGCCCCGGCACTCGACAAAGTTTTTTTTTTGTTTTTTTATTTTTGGCCTCCAATTTTTTTGTGCAGCCCTTTTAAAGCACCAGAAACTCCTAGTTACAATTTGGGGATTTTTTGTGGCTTTTTGTTATATTTAGTTACTTTATTTCGTTTACTTGAATTTTTTCGGAAATTAGAAATTTGAACTGCACGTGGTACGAATAATGGAGTTTAATGATTCAAAAATTGATAGTCATGTTAGTGAGTGTTGTGAGAGGCCGTATCCAGGAACAGACCCGAAATTTCGGACATCTTGTTCACGAAACATATCCACGAAATTGCGTGTGAAGTGTTTTTAAATTCTATAAAAAGCAAACGAAGTCCGAAAATCATGAAACTTATTGAGATGTCATGATATCATATGTGGAGGCTATGATAAAAATTTCAGAAGATTTCGTGCATGTTGTCACGTACGATGCTTACAAACCAGGACATCTCTACATGTGCCCTCGTTGCCCACGCGCCCGGCCGCCCGCGTGCCATGCCCTCGGCCGGCCCTGCCCCCGGCCGGCCCTTCCCCCCGGCCGTGCCGCCCGCTGCTCGCGCGCCCTGCCGCCGGCCGTGCCCTGCCCTGACCCCGGCCGCGCCGCCCTGACCCCGGCCGGCCCTGCGCCCCGGCCACGCCCTGCCCCCGGCCACGCCCTGTGGACCGCCTGCCCTGACGCCGTCCGTGCCTGACCCCATCCCCGACTCCGCCCGATCCCAACGCCGCCCGCCCCTAACCCGTCGCCCGTCAGGTATGCCTTCTCACTTATTATTGTCGAGGTAGTGGTAGTTGTAGTAGTATTAGTTATACTAGTGGTAGTAGTAGTACAACTAGTGGTAGTATTAGTAGTAGAATTAGTGGTAGTAGTAGTAGAAGTAGTGGTAGTAGTAGTAGTACAACTAATGGTAGTAGTTGTAGCAATAGTGGTAGTAGTAGAAGAACCAATGGTAGTAGTAGTAGAAATAGTGAAAGTAGTAGTACAAGTAGTGGTACTACTTGGATATATTCTTCAGCATGGATTGATATCCAAACTACATGGCTTCTGTTGAGCCATATGTGCTTGTCGGCCATTGTGCCGTTGTTTTTTGTAGGTTTTGGAAACCTCACCATGAAGGGGAGGTTCTGCCGATTTTTTTGTAAATGACAGTATTTTGTTCCATTTTTGTAGAGAAGAGCCCATCGGAGTTGAGTCCGAGTTCTCGGCACTGTGCCGGTCTGCCTGCACCGCGTCGTCTCGCCACTGCACCGACCCGCCATGGCCCCGCTAGCCTGACTCCGTCGCCACCCTAGGTATAACCCCTCTTTTCGTATCATTGTCGTAGATCGCGTAACCCAATTAGGCGTCTCCCGTTCGAAAGAGATACGGTTGGAGGTATGCAGATCTTTGCATATCTATGACCGTATCTATTTCAGATTGTCCACGCTTTTTGGACAGCCCGCGGATGCGTAGATGGGTTAGTTCCCATGTTCTGCTCTGGTCCGAGATAGAGTTTCGGCATCACCTCCCTGTTGTTCTCCGGATACACACTCTTCTTTGGCAGGACGTGTATCTAGAGAACAGCAGGGAGGTGCTGCCGAAATTCTATCTCGGATAGGAGTAGAGCATGGAAACTAACCTCATCTACGCATCTGTGGGTGGGATTAGGACCTATCCTCACCTATTAGACAGTAGGAACACCATGTAGATGCAATTGATGGTTACATTACTCATCGATACATATGTTAGAGGATGGATGACCGTCAATGGATGTACACGGGCTACAGAAGTCAGAGTGATTACACCACGGAATGGATGAACAAGACCGATGCTTTCTTGAACAGTGCATTTGGCAACACTGCTAAAGGACATTGCCTAGTTTTGTGTCCCTGCAGCAAATGTGGAAATAGGAGAAGGGTAAACAAGGTGGAAATGGGTAAACATCTTGTGAAGAATGGATTTACGCCAAACTACATCCGGTGGGTCCACCATGGTGAAGCCCATCGTATGAGAGAGGAGGTGGTGAGACCACGGGTGGAGGCTTTTGATGCTGATGCCGGGGTAGCAAACATGTTATATGACTTTCACCAAGGACAGTTCGATGAGGGACGTGAGAAGGAGGAGATGGAGGCAGCCGCACAGGCGTTCTATGATATGATGGACTCGGCACAGAAACCCCTTCACGATAGGTCAATGGTGTCTCAACTAGATGCCATTGGACGCTTAATGGGGTTGAAGTCAGAGTTAAACTTGAGTCGACCTGGCTTCGATAAGATGTTGGTCGTGATTGGCACCCTGCTTCCGAAGGGCCACATTCTGCCAAAGAGCATGTATGAGTCACAGAAACTCCTTCGAGCACTTAAGATGCCGTATGAGCAGATACATGCTTGTCCTAAAGGGTGCGTCCTATTTAGGAAAGAACACGAGCATGCAAAGTTTTGTCCAAAGTGTAAATCCTTCAGGTACCTGGAGGTAGACTCTGATGATGGCCAGAAGAGGCAACTTACGATCCCCATGAAAATCCTACGGTACCTTCTGTTCCTACTGTGGATCCAATGGCTATACATGACCGAGGAATCCGCGAAACAGATGACATGGCACAAAAATGGCAAACGGTACAATCCTAACAAGATGGTACATCCATCCGATGGTGAAGCTTGGATCCGCTTTAATGACAAACATCGTGACAAAGCAGATGAGGCTCGTAATGTACGTGTCGCGTTGGCAATAGATGGGTTCAATCCTTATGGAATGATGGCTGCCCCATACACATGTTGGCCCGTCTTTGTTATCCCCCTTAATCTCCCCCCCGGTGTCTCCTTTCAACGACATAACATATTCTTGTCGTTGATAATTCCTAGACACCCAGGGAGTAATATGGGTGTGTTCATGGAGCCCGTGTTTGATGAATTGGTCCATGCTTGGGACGAAGGGGTATGGACATACGATCGAGCTACAAAGACAACCTTCAAAATGCACGTTTGGTACCACTACTCCCTGCATGACTTCCTGGCGTATGGGATATTCTACGCCTGGTGTGTTCACGGGAAGTTCCCATGCCCAATATGCAAGGAAGGTGTGAGGTTTATTTAGTTGTAGAAGGGTGGCAAGTATTCGTCGTTCGACAGACATCGTCAATTCCTACCTCTTGACCATCCATTCAGACAAGACATCAAGAACTTTACGAAAGGTGTCAAAGTGACAAACCCTGCACCGCGGATGATGAATGGTGCCGAGGTTCATGCTCAGATAGGTGCTCTCGTGCCTAATGAAGAAGGTGGTTTTGTGGGATATGGTGAGCAGCATATGTGGACTCATATCTCGGGCATGACGATGCTCCCCTATTTCGATGACCTTCTTCTACCACATAACATTGATGTAATGCACACTGAAAAGAATGTCGCCGAGGTACTTTGGGCAACACTCATGGACATTGAAAAGTCTAAGGACAACCCAAAGGCTAGAGTAGACCTGGCAACGTTGTGCGATATACCAAATCAAGAGATGCAACCTCCTAGTCGTGGCAAGACCTGGAGAAGGCCTAAGGCCGATTTCATCTTGAAAAAGGACCAAAGGAGGGAAGTACTTGAATGGATCAAGAAGCTAATGTTCCCTGATGGGTATGCAGCGAATCTAAAGAGGGGAGTTAACTTAGGCACTCTGTGAGTCAACGGGATGAAGAGTCATGACTACCACATATGGATTGAGCGGCTTCTTCCGATGATGGTTCGAGGCTATGTCCCAAAGCTTATCTGGCAAGTGCTGGCAGAGTTGAGCTACTTATTCTGCCAGCTTTGTGCCAAGGAGCTCTCTCGGACCGTCATTGATGACTTGGAAAAAGCGGTACCCATGTTGCTCTGTAAGTTGGAGAAGATCTTTCCACCCGCCTGCTTCTTGTCGATGCAGCATTTGATTGTGCACCTCCCATATGAGGCACGGATGTGGGGCCCGTGCAGAACCATTGGTGCTATCCAATCGAGAGATGTCTGAAGACTCTTCACAAAAAATGTAGAAATAAAGCCAGAATTGAGGCTTCCATTGCAGAGGCATACATTCTAGAGGAGGTGTCAAACTTCACAGAGAAATACTACACTGAGAAACTTCCTAACGTTCATAATCCACCCCCTCGTTACAATGCTGGCGAAAATGAATCGAACCTCAGCCTTTTCTAAGGGCAACTTGGAAGCGCAAGTGCATCGACCACTAAGCAATTGAAAAATGAAGAGTGGCGTAGTATCATGCTATATGTGTTGACCAACCTTGTCGAGGTGTAACCATTCATTTGGTAAGTTCTGAACGAACTTGTTTCATTTCGTCGTATGTCCTTGTTTCGTCGTCCAACCCCCTTGTTTCTTGTTGGTACAGGGAATTTCTTCATCAATCCTGGCATGGATCAAGGCAACCTACCCCGCAAGAAAATGATACCCTTCTTTCACGGGGTGCAGGACCAGGGAGCCCCGATTTCATTTGTTGGTTCAAACAGAAAGCACAAACTGATGCGCCTATAAGTGATGAGTTAAGATAGGTTGCAAATGGCTGTGCCGTTAGGGTCAAGTCATTTACCGGTTATGACGTGAATGGATATCGTTTTCACACAGCAAGCTACGAGCAGAGTCGGCCCAATCGACAAACCACAAATAGCGGAGTTGTTACGCCCAGCACTAATGGACTCGACTATGATGGAAGAATTGAAGAAATCTACGAACTATCATTTTATGGTTCCAAACCTCTTACTCCTGTCATATTCAAATGCCACTGGTTTCATCCTGGTGTAATGAGATGGACCCCTAAGCTTGGGCTAGTCGAGATTCAACAGGATTCCGTCTATCTAGGAAAAGATGTATACATTGTGGCTCAACAGGCCGTCTAGGTTTATTATACGTCATACGCGTGCAAAGACGCCGAGCATCTTAAGGGTTGGTCTACTGTGCACAAGGTATCGCCACACTGTAAACTACCTGTCCTAAATGATAAAGATTACAACTTCAACCCAAACACATATGATGGAGAGTTCTATCAAGAAAAGGGGCTACAAGGGAGGTTTGACATAGACTTAACCGAAGAGATAGGAATGGAAGTAGACAATGAAAGGGATGATGATGAGGACACTAGAGACGAGGTGCGAAATCTGAAGGACATACAAATGCTTGAGCGATTACATTTGGGCAATGACAATGAAGACAACATTCCTCCTTTGGATAGTGTTGATGAGTTGGACAATGTTGATAGTGATGACGAGACCTACGATCCAGCTAATTTCAATCATGAAGATTATTTCTAATACATGTAATACTATGTTTTCTATAATTATGTTTTGTTCATTTTTGCATATATTTCTAATACATGTATTACTATGTTTTTTGTAATTATGTTTTGTTTATTTTTGCACCTATTTCTAATTACGTCTTGTTTTTGTTTTTTATTGCAGGTGATTGAACAGAGATGGCGGGCGACCGTCATAGGTCTGTGAACTCGATTTACCAAAGACCACGCCGATCGCAGGAGGGGCGGAGGGGGCGGCAGAGGGATCGAACAGGAGGAGGAGGACCGCTAGCCGCAGGAGGGGGCCGTCTCCTCCCACGCCACATGAGGAGGACCACCAGCCGTAGGAGGAGGTGGCGCCCGTGGACGAGTCAGACGAGGAGCTAGTTCAGCGGACGGAGGAGGAGGAGGAGGAGGAGGAGGAGGAGGAGGAGGAGGGGGGAGGCGGCAGACATGGGTTCTGCTTCCTCCAACTCCTCTTCGAGTGTCTACTCACGAGGTCCTGTGAGCCTCCCACAGGTTCCGCTTCCTCACCAACGCCCAGTGATTCACCCCGAAGGACAAAAGTAAGTAACTGTATATGTTATCACCACTACTTCATATGATATGATGAAAAAACTAATATTTTTTCTTAATCACTTGTGCAGGAACTGGGTGGTTGTGTCAGGTGGTAGCGCACGGCTAGTCAATGTCATCTTGGGTCTTCTGTGTAGGCAGCACTTCCCCGGCATTGTCACGTACGCATCGAAGATGGAGCCGGCCTACTCGTTTGACCACTACGTCATCGCCTCTGATGCGGAGTACCCCAACAAGGCGGCGCGGGTGAAGGCAGAGTTTTGGGTAAGTCTCCCTTGCACAACATTGCTCAATACGTCGCATTCATTGGACTTTTCTTGAAATAATGAATGGATACATCACTTTTATATGCAGACTTATTACAGATGCGAGGAGGGATTTGAGGCTAGGGCAGAGCAGGCGACTACCAAAGCCTGTAAAAAACTCATCACCGACATGCATCACGAGGTGCGCATCCAGGCCATCGTAACCTACTATGGGTCGAAGCTTGGAGAGAGGAAAACCAAGAAAGACGCAAGAGAGATGCAACTGACCTAGGAGCAGTAGCTTGAGGTAAATGAAGAACATCAATATTGATTCGTTTTGAGATTAAGTTGGTTTAATTTGATCTTCTTATATGTCCAATACTTGATGACGTGTAGATGATTCCCTGGTGGTGCCAAGCATATCCCGAGTGCTAGGCGATGATGGTGGACAGGTGGTTCATGGAGGAGTACCTCAAGATGCACAGGGATGCCCGAGACCGTTGTTTGCTGATGCAAGGTCCAGCACACTATCAAGGCAGCCGCAACCTCGCCGGATACAAACAAGCATGGGCACGTGAATTGATTTATTTGTTGTCATGCTCAGTTCTGTCTGATTTCTAATCATCGTGCTGTTTTTCTCGCAGTCGGCGTCACATAGTGGCCAGGCTTGCTCGGACTTCCAGGCATGGTGTATGGCCCACAAGGGCAAGGCGACGTCCGACGTCTCCTTCAATCTGGAGGACCCGCCCGAGGCATACACGAATCTGAGCATCCACTCCTGCATCAGTGAGTACACTGAGGTGGCGAGGTCGCTCCATGGGTCAGACCACGATCTGAGCACCTAGGACTTCGATGGAGAGGCCGTCATGAGATGTCCTGGTTTGTAAGCATCGTACGTGACAACGTGCACGAAATCTTCTGAAATTTTTATCATAGCCTCCACATATGATATCACGACATCTCAACAAGTTTCATAATTTTTGGACTTTGTTTGCTTTTTATAGAATTTAAAAACACTTCACACGCAATTTCGCGGACATGTTTCGTCAACAAGATGTCTGAAATTTTGGGTCCGTTCCTAGATACGACCTCTCACAACACTCACTAACATGACTATCAATTTTTCAATCTTTAAACTCCATTATTCGTACCACGTGTAGTTCAAATTTCTAATTTCTGGAAAAAATCAAGTAAACGAAATAAAGTAACTAAATATAACAAAAAGCCACAAAAAACCCCAAATTGTAACTAGGAGTTCCTGGTGCTTTAAAAGGGCTGCACAAAAAAATTGGAGGCCAAAAACAAAAAAACAAAAAAAACTTTGCCGAGTGCCGGGGCATGGCACTCGGCAAAGGGTGTCTTCGCCGAGTGCCAGCCATCAGGCACTCAGCAAAGAATGTTTTAATTTTTTTAAAAAAATTTCCTCTTTGCCGAGTGCATCCACAGGAGCACTCGGCAAAGAAATAATAAAAAAAATTAAATCTTTGCCGAGTGCCGTCCTAGGGGCACTCGGCAAAGTATTTTTTTTAAAAAAAATTCTTTGCCGAGCGCCAGATCTGAGACGCTCGGCAAAGAATTTTAAAAAAAATTTAATCTTTGCCGAGTGCCAGATCTGGGGCACTCGGCAAAGAAATTTAAAAAAAATCAAATCTTTGCCGAGTGCCTCCCTGATCCGGCACCCGGCAAAGCCGCGGGGCGGGGACTTAGTCATTTTTGGCCGGCCGGGCAGTCACAGGCAGCCAGCCCCACGCCCACGCCTGCCCACCCCCGCCTCCGCGCCACTCGCCCGCGTACCCACTGGCCGCCCGCGCGCCCCGGCCACCCGCGCGTCGTGCCCTTGGCCAGCCCCTGCCCCCGGTCGGCCCTTCCCCTGGGCATGCCACCCGCCTGCCCGCGCACCCTGCCACCGGCCGCGCCGTGCCCCTGGCCGACCCTTCCCCCAGCCGTGCCGCCCGCTGCCCGCGCGCCCTGCCACCTGCCGCGCCGTGCCCCCGGCTGGCCCTTCCCTCAAGCCGCGCCGCCCTGACCTCAGCCAGCCCTGCGCCCTGGCCACGCCCTGCCCCTGGCCGTGCCCCGTGGACCGCTCGCCCCGACGCCGTCCGTGCCTGACCCCGGTCCTGACTCCGCCCGATCTCGACGTCGCACGCCCCTACCCCATCGCCCGTCAGGTATGCCTTCTCACTTATTATTGTCGAGGTAGTGGTAGTTTGTAGTAGTATTAGTTATACTAGTGGTAGTAGTAGTACAACTAGTGGTAGTATTAGTAGTAGAATTAGTGGTAGTAGTAGTAAAAGTAGTGGTAGTAGTAGTAGTACAACTAATGGTAGTAGTTGTAGCAATAGTGGTAGTAGTAGAAGAACCAATGGTAGTAGTAGTAGCAATAGTGAAAGTAGTAGTACAAGTAGTGGTACTACTTGGATATATTCTTCTGCATGGATTGATATCCAAACTACATGGCTTCTGTTGAGCCATATGTGCTTGTCGGCCATCGTGCCGTTGTTTTTTGCAGGTTTTGGAAACCTCACCATGCAGGGGGGTTCTGCCGAATTTTTTTGTAAATGACAGTATTTTGTTCCATTTTTGTAGAGAAGAGCCCGTCGGAGTTGAGTCAGAGTTCTCGCCACCATGCCGGTCTGCCTGCACCGCGTCGTCTCGCCACTACATCGACCCGCCACGGCCCCACTAGCCTGACTCCGCCGCCACCCTAGGTATAACCCCTCTTTTCGTATCATTGTCGTAGATCGCATAACCCAGTTAGGCGTCTCCCGTTCTAAAGAGATACGGTTGGAGGTATGCAGATCTTTGCATATCTATGACCGTATCTATTTTGGATTGTCCATGCTTTTTGGACAGCCCACGGATGCGTAGATGGGTTAGTTCCCATGTTCTGCTCTGGTCCAAGATAGAGTTTTGGCATCACCTCCCTGTTGTTCTCCGGATACACACTCTTCTTTGGCAGGATGTGTATCTGGAGAACAGCGGGGAGGTGCTACCGAAATTCTATCTCGGATAGGAGTAGAGCATGGAAACTAACCTCATCTACGCATCTGCGGGTGGGATTAGGACCTATCCTCACCTATTAGACAGTAGGAACACCATGTAGATGCAATTGATGGTTATATTACTCGCCAATACATATGTTAGAGGATGGATGACCGTCAATGGATGTACACGGGCTACAGAAGTCAGAGTGATTACACCACAGAATGGATGAACAAGACCGATGCTTTCTTGAACAGTGCATTTGGCAACGCTGCTAAAGGACATTGCCTAGTTTTGTGTCCCTGCAGCAAATGTGGAAACAGGAGAAGGGTAAACAAGGTGGAAATGGGTAAACATCTTGTGAAGAATGGATTTACGCCGGACTACACCCGGTGGGTCCACCATGGTGAAGCCCATCGTATGAGAGAGGAGGTGGTGAGACCACGGGTGGAGGCTTTTGATGCTGATGCCGGGGTAGCAGACATGTTAGATGACTTTCACCAAGGATAGTTCGATGAGGGACGTGAGAAGGAGGAGATGGAGGCAGCCGCACAGGCGTTCTACGATATGATGGACTCGGCACAGAAACCCCTTCACAATCAATCAATGGTGTCTCAACTGGATGCCATTGGATGCTTAATGGGGTTGAAGTCTGAGTTAAACTTGAGTTGACCTAGCTTCGATAAGATGTTGGTCGTGATTGGCACCCTACTTTCGGAGGGCCACATTCTACCAAAGAGCATGTATGAGTCATAGAAACTCCTTCGAGCACTTAAGATGCCGTATGAGTAGATACATGCTTGTCCGAAAGGGTGCGTCCTATTTAGGAAAGAACACGAGCATGCAAAGTTCTATCCAAGGTGTAAATCCTCTAGGTACCTAGAGGTAGACTCTGATGATGGCCAAAAGAGGCAACTTACGATCCCCATGAAAATCCTACGGTACCTTCCGTTCCTACCGAGGATCCAACGGCTATACATGACCGAGGAATCCGCGAAACAGATGACATGGCACAAAAATGGCAAATGGTACAATCTTGACAAGAGGGTACATCCATCCGATGGTGAAGCTTGGATTCGCTTTAATGACAAACATCATGACAAAGCAGATGAGGCTCGTAATGTACGTGTCGCGTTGGCAACAGATGGGTTCAATCCTTATGGAATCATGGTTGCCCCATACACATGTTGGCCCATCTTTGTTGGCCCGTCTTTGTTATCCCCCTTCTTCTACCACATAACATTGATGTAATGCACACTGAAAAGAATGTCGCCGAGGCACTTTGGGCAACACTCATGGACACTGAAAAGTCTAAGGACAACCAAAGGCTAGAGTAGACCTGGCAACATTGTGCGATAGACCAAATCAATAGATGCAACCTCCTAGTCGTGGCAAGACCTAGAGAAGGCCTAAGGCTGATTTCGCCTTGAAAAAGGACCAAAGGAGGGAAGTACTTGAATGGATCAAGAAGCTAATGTTCCCTGATGGGTATGCATCGAATCTAAAGAGGGGAGTTAACTTAGGCACTCTGCGAGTCAATGGGATGAAGAGTCATGACTACCACATATGATTTGAGCGATTTCTTCCGGCGATGGTCGAGGCTATGTCCCGGAGCATGTCTGGCAAGTGCTGGCAGAGTTGAGCTACTTATTCCGCTAGCTTTGTGCCAAGGAGCTCTCTCGGACCATCATTGATGACTTGGAAAAAGCGGCACCCGTGTTGCTCTATAAGTTGGAGAAGATCTTTCCACCCGCTTGCTTCTTGTCGATGCAGCATTTGATTGTGCACCTCCCGTATGAGGCACGGATTGGGGGCCCATGCAGAACCGTTGGTGCTGTCCAATCGAGAGATGTCTGAAGACTCTTCGCAAAAAATGTAGAAATAAAGCCATAATTGAGGCTTCCATTGCAGAGGCATACATTCTAGAGGAGGTGTCAAACTTCACAGAGAAATACTACACTGAGAAACTTCCTAACGTTCATAATCCACCCCCTCGTTACAATGCTAGCGAAAATGACTCGAACCTCAGCCTTTTCCAAGGGCAACTTGGAAGCGCAAGTGCATCGACCACTAAGCAATTGAAAAATGAAGAGTGGCGTAGTATCATGCTATATGTGTTGACCAACCTTGTCGAGGTGCAACCGTTCATTCGGTAAGTTCTGAATAAACTTGTTTCATTTCACCGTATGTCCTTGTTTCGTCGTCCAACCCCCTTGTTTCTCGTTGGTACAGGGAATTTCTTCGTCAATCCAAGCATGGATCAAGGCAACCTACCCCGCAAGAAAATGATACCCTTCTTTCATGGGGTGCGGGACCAGGGAGCCCTGATTTCATTTGTTGGTTCAAACAGAAAGCCCAAACTGATACGCCTATAAGTGATGAGTTAAGACAGGTTGCAAATGGCTGTGTCGTTAGGGTCAAGTCATTTACCGGTTATGACATGAATGGATATCGTTTTCACACAGCAAGCTACGAGCAGAGTCGGCCCAATCGACAAACCACAAATAGCGGAGTTGTTACGCCAGGCACTAATGGACTCGACTATTATGGAAGAATTGAAGAAATCTATGAACTATCATTTTATGGTTCCAAACCTCTTACTCCCGTCATATTCAAATGCCACTGGTTTCATCCTGGTGTAATGAGACGGACCCCTAAGCTTGGGCTAGTCGAGATTCGATAGGATTCCGTCTATCTAGGAAAAGATGTCTACATTGTGGCTCAACAGGTCATCCAGGTTTATTATACGCCATACGCGTGCAAAGACGCTGAGCATCTTAAGGGTTGGTCTATTGTGCACAAGGTATCGCCACACGGTAAACTACCTGTCCCAAACGATGAAGATTACAACTTCAACCCAAACACATATGATGGAGAGTTCTATCAAGAAGAGGGGCTACAAGGGAGGTTTGACATAGACTTAATCGAAGAGATAGGAATGGAAGTAGACAATGAAAGGGATGATGACGAGGATGCTGGAGACAAGGTGCGAAATCTGAAGGACATACAAATGCTTGAGCGATTACATTTGGGCAATGACAATGAAGACAACATTCCTCCTTCGGATAGTGTTGATGAGTTGGACAATGTTGATAGTGATGACGAGATCTATGATCCAGCTAATTTCAATCAGGAAGATTATTTCTAATACATGTAATACTATGTTTTCTGTAATTATGTTTTGTTCATTTTTGCATATATTTCTAATACATGTATTACTATGTTTTTTGTAATTATGTTTTGTTTATTTTTGCACCTATTTCTAATTATGTCTTGTTTTTCTTTTTTATTGCAGGTGATTGAACAAAGATGGCGGGCGACCGTCATAGGTCTATGAACTTGATTTACCAAAGACCACGCTGGTCACAGGAGGGGGTGGAGGGGGCGGCAGAGGGATCGAACAGGAGGAGGAGGACCGCTAGCCGCAGGAGGGGGCCATCTCCTCCCACGCCACATGAGGAGGACCACCAGCCGTAGGAGGAGGTGGCGCCCATGGACGAGTCAGACGAGGAGCTAGTTTGGCAGACGGAGGAGGAGGAGGAGGAGGAGGAGGGGGGGGGGAGAGGCGGCAGGCATGGGTTCCACTTCCTCCAAATCCTCTTCGAGAGTCTACTTGCGAGGTCCCACGAGCCTCCCACAGGTTCCGCTTTCTCACCAATGCCCAATGATTCGCCCCGTAGGACAAAAGTAAGTAACTTTATATGTTATCACCACTACTTCATATGATATGATGAAAAAAACTAATAATTTTTCTTAATCACTTGTGCAGGAACTGGGTGGTTGTGTCGGGTGGTAGCGCACGGCTAGTCAACGTCATCCTGGGTCTTCTGTGTAGGCAGCACTTCCCCGGCATTGTCACATACGCATCGAAGATGGAGCCGGCCTACTCGTTTGACCACTACGTCGTCGCCTCCGATGCGGAGTACCCCAACAAGGCGGCGCGGGTGAAGGCAGAGTTTTGGGTAAGTCTCCCTTGCACAACATTGCTCAATACGTCGCATTCATTGGACTTTTCTTGAAATAATGAAAGGATACATCGCTTTTATATGCAGACTTATTACAGATGCGAGGAGGGATTTGAGGCCAGGGCGGAGCAGGCGACTACCAAAGCCTGTAAAAAACTCGTCACCGACATGCATCACGAGGTGCGCATCCAGGCCATCGTAACCTACTATGGGTCGAAGATTGGAGAGAGGAAAACCAAGAAAGACGCAAGAGAGATGCAGCTGACCCAGGAGTAGTACCTTGAGGTAAATGAAGAACATCAATATTGATTCGTTTTGAGATTAAGTTGGTTTAATTTGATCTTCTTATATGTCCAATACTTGATGACGTGTAGATGATTCCCTTGTGGTGCCAAGCGTATCCCGAGTGCTGGGCGATGATGGTGGACAGGTGGTTCACGGAGGAGTACCTCAAGATGCACAGGGATGCCCGGGACCGTCGTTTGCTGATGCAAGGTCCAGCACACCATCAAGGCAGCCGCAACCTCGTCGGGTACAAACAAGCATGGGTACGCGAATTGATTTATCTATTGTCACGCTCAGTTCTGTCTGATTTCTAATCATCGTGCTGTCTTTCTCGTAGTCGGCGTCACATAGTGGCCAGGCTTGCTCGGACTTCTAGGCATGGTGTATGGCCCACAAGGGCAAGGCGACGTCCGACGTCTCCTTCAACCTGGAGGACCTGCCCGAGGCATACACGAACCCGAGCGTCCACTCCCGCATTAGTGAGTACACTGAGGTGGTGAGGTCGCTCCATGGGTCAGACCATGATCCGAGCACCCAGGACTTTGATGGAGAGGCCGTCATGAGGGCGGGGCAAGGCAAGAAGCATGGGCGGTTCTGGCTTGGCGACGGAGTCATCGACACGGCCTCTACTCCCTCTCTCTCCCAGATCCGAGCACGGAGCACGAGCGAGAGCCCGGCCATTCGCACACGGCCGACCGCTGCACAGCACCGGGTGGACGCACTCGAGGTTATTTCTGTTTTACTCGTCATACATTGATCTTTACACACCTTAGTTAGCTTTGCATTACTGAAACATTTGAGTGAAATATTGCAGGCCTGACTGGAACAAGAAATGAAGGAACATTAGGGGCTAGGGGCCCAGCTGGAGGCCGAGCGGCAGGCCCAGGCGCAGAGGCTGATGGATATTATAGATTTCCTACAAGGGCTTGGGCAACGTATGGGTTTGTCTCTGCCACCTGGGCTGTTGGTTCCACCTCTGCCTCCGCGTCCTGCAGCTGCAGCTACTCCTGTGAGTATCAAAGTTTTTTACTTTCGCTTGTGCTTTGCTTGTATGGCCTCTATCGTCCTAGATTAGCTATCAAAATAATCTTGTCTCACATGCAATCTTTTCTCCTTTGTGCAATCTCCATCTGGCGGTGGTTCGAATAATCCACCTCATGCACCTACGAATGATGCATCTGGGCCTTCACCACAGTCACAGTGGCCGAGATGAGTGCATGTTGTATTTTTTACATTTGTTGTTCACTTGGTGATAGACTTGTGATATACTTGTGATGCACTTGTGGACTTTGATGGACTTGTGGACTTATTTGGATGGACTTGAGCACTTATTATTATACATTGTGATGGATGTGATATGGGCGGATGGATGTTTGGATGGATGAGATATATATGTGATGGATGAGATATATATGCGATAGATGAGATATATATGTGATGGATGAGATATATATGTGATATATGTTTGTATGAATGTATTTGTCATGATGGAATGCAAAAAAAAAATTTGTCGTTTTGTGTCACTTTGCCGAGTGTTGCACTCGGCAAAGGACCCCTTTGCCGAGTGCAATGGTCACAACACTCGGCAAAGCTGGCAAAATGGGCGACCAGAAAACAGATTTTCTAGCTTTGCCGAGTGTTGTGACTATAACACTCGGCAAAGAAATTAAAAAAAAAAAAATTTAACTTTGCCGAGTGCCTGGCGTGTTGGCACTCGGCAAAGAAAATTTTAAAAAAAAAAATAAAAGCTCTTTGTCGAGTGCCTTCCGGGTTGGCACTCGGCAAAGATTTTTTTAAAAAAAATAAAAAAATCTTTGTCGAGTGCCTAGCGGGTTGGCACTCGGCAAAGAAAATTTTTAAAAAAAATAAAAGCTCTTTGCCGAGTGCCTTCCGGGTTGGCGCTCGGCAAAGAAATTTAAAAAAAATAAAAAATCTTTGCCGAGTGTCTGGCGGGTTGGCACTCGGCAAAGAAAATTTTCAAAAAAAAAAGCTCTTTGCCGAGTGCCTCACGGTTTGGCACTCGGCAAAGAATTTTTTTTTAAAAAATAAAAAATCTTTGCTGAGTGCCTCACGGGTTGGCACTCGGCAAAGAAATTTAAAAAAAAATAAAAAAATCTTTGCCTAGTGCCTGTAGGGTTGGCACTCGCAAAGTGACCGTCAACGGGACCGGCGCCGTGACGGTCGCTTTTCTTTGCCGAGTGGCCGATAAAATACACTCGGCAAAGAATGTTTTGCCGATCAATTTTTTGCCGTGTGTTCTTTGCCGAGTGCCGCACTTGGCAAAGGCTTTGCCGAGTGCAATCTGGCCTTTGCCGAGTGCCTCAGGCACTCGGCAAAGAACCTAAATCCAGTAATGTGAACAAAAAAAATTAAAACGACTTATAATTAAGAACCGAGGGAGTAGCTTTTTGCATGTAACATTGTGCTTGCCCAATAACCATAAATCAAGTGTTTACAAGGACGGCTTTGATTATAGAGGTTATAGGGACGGGCGGAAGCCACTGCTTTGGCCGTTGATTCTGCATCAAATTTGTGCAAAAAGAACCTAGATGGTTCTTGTCCAGTCTTGCCGATAAACGCGGAGTAATTCCAGGCGTAAAAAAACGGTAAAGGAGACAGCTGTGAGGATCGTTGATGTTTTTTAGTTGTTTATTTTGACCAAGTACACCCAATGCAAACAGCTCCAGAAACACATTTGTCAAAATCTGCGCCTCTGCGCGGGCCGGCCGGCCGACCGTTTGCAGCTTTGCGCGTTCGTGACCAAATCCACCGAACAGACGTTGGAGGGACGCAGAACGGCAGAAGATGACAAACGGATACATTGCACAAATCCATCTCATGCAACCATTCTAATATATCAAAGCAGGAGACTTTGGCCGTCTATCAGGCTATCCACGTTGGTGAACAAATTTTGCTCTGTTGGATCGCCGCTTCGACGTTTAGATTTCATTGTAGCTACTGTTCTGTTCTGTGTGGTCTGGAGCCTTCGTTCATTCATTTACTCTCCGTCTCTTTACTGTGCCCATCCTCATCCTCATTCACCCCCTCGTCCCCTCCGTCGTCGGCGGCGGCGCTGCCTTCGCTCCTCCCTCCTCAGCCCTAGATTTGCTCTTTCCTTCCTCCCTCCCTCTCCCTCTTCCTGTGCCGGCGCAGCCGCGGTGGCGCGGGGCCAGCGGCGCCACCCCCGACGCGGCAGCGCGGGCATGGCCCGCCCCTCGACATGGTCGTGCGGGACCGGCATGCCCTCTGGCGCGGGCGGCGCCCCCTGCCACGGCGTCATGTACCAGACCTCGAGGCAGAGCATGACGGCGAAGGCGAGGGAGAGCCTGGCGAAAGGCCAGAGCCCCCCGGGGCGCGTCCCACGACGGACCGCTGCGCGTAGACGCCCAGCAGGTCCAGCTGCCCCGTGCCGTACGCCTGCCCGCATAGCGTCTCCAGCGCGCTGCCCATCCCGAGGAGGAAGCCGAAGGAGAAGGTGGAGACGACGGAGAGGCCCAATCTCGCCGTCGCCTTCAGAGTAACATTCAGGAGGCAGTGAGCATTCAGGCAGCTAACATTCAGAGTAACATCTAACAGGTTTCAGAGTTTTCAGCTAACATTCAGGCATTCAGATCAAGCATACATTCAGAGTAGACAGGAGGCAATTGAGTATTCAAAACAGAGAGACATTCAGAGCAACTCACCGCAGCTCGCTGAGAAGAGGACGCGATGACTGTAGGTGTTCTCGTCGGTGTGCAGCAGAGCTTCAAACTGAGGGCAACTGGAGACACTCCGTCTAGAGCTGTCCGGGCGAGATTCAGTGGAGCCACGGGCAAGGGCGGGGATGGCCGGCAACCATGGGCGAGGTCGTTGCCGCGGGGTGGTCCAGAGGAGCTCGCCGGCGCATCCAAGCCACGACGCGATGGCCGAGCGGCGCGGCCGAGCACCATCCGCGGTCGTCGTGACGCACTGCCTCGGTGTCTCCGGGTGCTCGTGCTCGCCTGCCTCGGTGCTGTGACGGACCAGAGTGAGGGGAGGAGCACCAGGAGATCTCTGGCGGGCGGCGGCGATTGGAGCGTCGGGTGCAGGGGATCTACATCGGAGAGGAGCACCAAGAGATCTCCGACGAGGAGGAGCAGCGGATCTCATGCAGCAACGGACGTTGGAGACGGCGGTGTGGGCGGTACTCGCGCCTTGTCGCCAGCCGGCGGAACGCGCCGTCCTCGCTCTAGCGCGCGAGATCTCCTTGAGGTCTGCGTCCACGTCCACGCTGGGCCCGCGTACCTGGGTGAGTGCGGCGCGGGCGTGCACGACGAGGCTGCTGGGTGTGTCGGTGAGTAAGAGTGTGCGCCCACGAAGATGATGACGGCCGGCGTGCCAATGCAGAGCCTGCGTGCAAAGAATCCGGCGGAGGCGGCGCTCTGCGGCGTTAATCGGCTGCGAGCGCGGCTATCCCTCCGTGCGTGCGTCAAATGTGGCGGTCAAAACCAGCCGGTCAAAACCAGGTACACATTAGAATGAAACAACCACAACCGTTGTCTAGATGTCAAAAGTGAATAGTTTTCAAACTTGAGGTTCCTGAACCAGACGGTTTTGTAGTTGAGGGTCAAAATTAGACTAACATGATAGTTGAGGGGCCAAAAGTGGATTTAATCCTAATTAAAATAATTATGTGTGTTTTTTTTGTTGAGTATGCTGTTATATGAAGTACTATATTATCTCTACCTTGGACGATCGATCGTCGAGAGAACTTGGTGCATTGTAATTGTGTTTACTTTGTGGAGTATATCAGTATATGCTGGTGTGAAGTACTATATCATGCTAAATTGTTGGCCAGGATGAGATTATTGAACCTTGAGATCTTAACTAACGCTTGTGCCTAACAAAACTTTTGACTTGATAAGAGCATTGATTGGGTAGGTAGAACAACGGTTCAGAGGATGGATAAAATTCGTCCTAAATTTTCCACTAACATGTATTATGATATTTATTCGTTCGTATAAGAAAAATTTCACTCGCAATTCCCACGGCAACACGCAGGACATTCTTCTAAGTATCTAAGGCACATCACAACAAAACATTTTAAAATAAATACTAGTGTTTCAAAGACAAACTTAAATCATATATTTTAGTGTTAGTTCTTCGGTGCTGTTTGATACTCATGGTAAAGTAATGCTTAGCTAAAAACAACATATCGATAAGATCCGAACTCAAAGCATTATGTTTCTATGCTCATCTTATTATCTTAGATTTATTTGTTGCAACGCACTAGCATGGAACAATAATAATATATACCTAATAATAATAAAGAGGTAAAATTTCTCTCCACTTTTTTTTTTGTTCGACCATCCCTTAACTAACTTTGTGAACGTGGAAAACCGGCTATAGTCCTTCTCTTTACATAACTAGGAATCATAATCCAATTAGATCCCTCCGATTTCGGATGAATAGGACTCTTAATCCAGATAGAAAAAATTTAATAATATGGATAATTAGAAATCTTAATCCAATTATATCTCTCCAACTCCGAGTAACCGGAATAGGAATCTTGATCAAATGCAAAAAATATAAAAATAGAAATCTAATAAAGAGAAAAGAAGGGTAGAATTTCTTTGTTTCTTTTCTTTTTTCATTTTTTTCTGATTTGACCGTTTTTACTTGCTCCAAGGACGTATTACTTTACGTTCATTTGGATGCTTTTCATTTGGCTCCGAATATGTTTTGATTTTTTTCGTGGCTATTTTCTAGAGTACATTCCAATTTTATCATGACTGTTGTGTGCTTGGCCTCGAGTATGCGCAGTTTTTTTCTCGTGGATGTTTTTGACACTAGCTCGACTTTTCTAATTTTGTTTTCTCGTGTTCTAATAAATATAATAAGAGTAAAACAAATAATAAATAAGAGATCACAACTATTTTTCTTTGACTCCTTAAGAAATAAAGATTTTTACTACAAAATTAATTTAATTTTTGACTCGAACTCATGACCCATGCTACAACTCACTACTCGAACTCATGTTTGCTAGTACTAGTGAAATACCTCTACGACGATGTGCGTGGTTGGCTTTGTAGATAAACACAAGCATTTTTATCTGGGAAGTTGACAAGATGGTTGTGTTACTGAGCATAAAAGTTAGCATAAAAGTAATTATATTATCTCTTAAGCCTGACATACGGTGGTACGGTGGATGGCTGACGCACATATATATATATATATATATATATATATATATATATATATATATAATAATAATAATAATAATAATAATAATAATAATAATAATAATCCTGAACATGTAATAAGCGTAGAAGTTAGCATAGAAGTAATCCTATTTATTTTTATTCACTATAATGACGTTGACAATGCAGTTCCTCGATCCATTTGTTAATTAATATATTTTCTATTTTAATAGCCAGAAGTAATCTATATAGTCTTATAAAGCTAAACCCCACTAGATATTGAATCTCTTTATGCCCCACTAACTTACAATCCTTTCATGCAAACTATCGTCCCTTATTAATTATAAATATTGTCTACATCATCTCTATTATGTGCAATACTTTAATCTATCGACGTACAAGTCATGTACATATATTATTTGTTTCATTATTCTATCCTTCTGTAATGTGATCTAATAATTAATTGGCTTTTCTTCCATTACTTTAACCGATTTTACCAGACCCGATACAATAAGATGACATGCAAGTCAAGCTCATATATACATACATAACATACAGGTACCATATAGTAATGATGTATAGAACAAACTATTTTTTAAGAAAATCTCGCGGCAATGCTGGGAGTATTCTTCTAGTTCTATATATGTTTAAGCACTCTCGACATGATGTTGACAATGCAGTGGTGGCTATGCAGTTGACCCATAGAGATAAACATCCACACAAACACTTCCAATTTGGCAGCTTGACAATAGAGATGCATTAACATATATTTATGTAGCTGACCTGTACTGTGTAGAAAACCCAGAGACAAGAACTAAATTTGGCAACTTGACAACATGGATGCATGGTTAATATGGCAACTTGACAACATGGATGCATGGTTAATATATAGTGTGGACGGAGTTAATTATATTCTAAGACATCTTGGCATGCAGTCGTGGTTATGTTGTGGCAGGGCTCAACGATCTTAAAGCCTAGGGCTACTATCAAAGCATGTGTACCACCCGCACTAGGTCAAAATACCACGCGTTCGCATGCACTAGGTCAAAATATATACCACGTGCCCACATGCTGTCTAATATTGATAAATAACAAAACTAGCTCATAATACATAGGTTTAGATGATATCTCAATTCCATAGTTAAATTCATAACATAATTGATGGAAATATGAAAGTGGCTAAAAAATACTGAACTAATGATGGTTTGGTTTGCCTAAACCTCTCATGTCTTCATCAATAGCATCATTTGAACCTAAACCTACACATAAATTTGATATTTAAAAATGTTAGCAATGTAGTCCATTCATGAACATATTCAATCTCTTCATGCAAGGTGTCCACATCATTTCTCACTAAATGCCCCACTAACTTATAATCCTTTCATGCAAACTATCCATGTCGTCCCTTATTAATTACAGATATTGTCCACAACATGTCTGTTATGTGCAATACTTTAATCTATCAATGTACAAGTCATCTACATATGTTATTTGTTTCATTATTATATCCTTCTATATAATGTGATCTAATATTCAATTCGCTTTTCTTCCATTACTTCACCGATTTTTACCTGATCCGATAAATAAGATGTAAGGAAAATGGACCGTAGTCCCATTTACTTTGGATTTTGGTGTTTGATGACCAACACAACCAAATTGGACTAATGAATTTGCAAGTGTTTGTTTTGTAGTTCAATAGGGTGCAAGACATGACTTGAACGAAGGCGACGTGATGATCCGATGATCAACACCATAAGTAAGACCTTAGAAGCATAAAAGAAGACCCAAGATATCAAGCAAAGTCCAAGCATGAAGATAGGAACCAACCCGGACGTAAGATCGCGAAGAAATGAGCTCACAGAGGTGACCGGACGTTGGTAGCACAGTGACTGGATGCTCCGATCAAGAGGCTTGGCAGCAGCTGTGACCGGACACTGAACGACAAATCGGCCGGACGCAGGACAACAGCGTTCGATCGAGTACAGAAAGGTTCCAGAGCGGTGAAATTGCGACCGGACGCTGGCAGCGTTCGATTAGTTAATCGTGGCTCCAACTGTCGAGACGACCGGACGCGTCCGGTCAGGACGTGATCAGCATCCAGTCAGTAGCAGAAAAGCGGGATTTCGTCCCCAATGGCTACTTTCTCAGTGGGGCTTATAAATAGACCCTCCAACCAGCCATTTGAAGAGTGTGGAGCTGAGGAAACATATCAAGGGTGTTGATACACCATTTTAGTGATCTCCACTTGTATAGTGCTTAGTGATTCATTAGGTGATTAGCGTAGGTGCTTTGCGAAGTGCTTAGGTTGATTAGACCACCGCTTATGCGCTTGCTCTAGGTTTAGGCCTAGTGTTTAGTGAGGTTTGTATACCTCTTACCACTCGGTGCTTGTGCGCACCATTATTGTATATTGGAGGGGTTTGTAGTCTTGCGAGATCACACCAACCGCGTTTGTGGTGTGGCCGCCACCATGTACCAGAGGGAACAAGGCCCGCGGTGGTTCGGCCAGAAACTTGATAGTGAAGACGGCGGGGAGCATCCGGGAGAGGCTTGCTGGAAGGCACATCGGAGACCCACTTGCGCGTGGGGAAGGCCCGAGGCTATCCACGGAGTTACCCGACCGGGAGCTTGGCTCTTGCGAGGGATTCCTTGCGAGGGGCTCCAACGAGGACTAGGGGGAGCCTTGCGCGCTTCTCAATACCTTAGTAAAAATACTAGAGTCATCGATGAGAGTTTGCATATCTCTACCTTGCTCTTTAGCTTCCGCATTTATATTGATTGTATTACTCCTTTTGCGGTAGAGATAGCAACACATTAGTAAAATCGTAGTTGCACATTTAGAAAGTTTATCTATTGCATAGGTTTTGCTAGGGTTAGAAAAAGAGGCCATAGTTTAGAGTTGGAATTTTAAGTTGCCTAATTCTTCCCCCCTCTTAGGCGTCACGGTCACCTACCAGTGGTATCAGAGCTGGTTGGCTCAATTTGGACCTTTGGCTTAACCGTCGTTGAGCCGACGCTATTTAGAGTGGTTGGGTTGGATACCTCTAGGCCTCCGCACTTTGATGGCACTAACTTCCCCTATTATAAAGCTAGAATGGCTTACCACCTTGAGGTGGTTGATTTGGGTGTTTAGAGAGTCACTCATGACAGGATGAAACCCATTAAGAATCTCAATAAACCCACAAAGAGTGAAAAAAGAAAATGCATTTCAATGCTAGAGCTAAGAATTGCTTGTTTGAATCATTTAGCATGGATGTGTTTAACCAAGTGTTCACTTTAAATACGGCCCATGAAATTTGGTTAAAACTTTAAGAGCTCCATGATGGCACATCTAATGTTCATGAGCAAAAACATTGTCTAGCTAAATAAAATTTTGATTCCTTTACAATGAATGATGATGAGCTTGTTCATGATATGTATTCTCATTTGAATCTAATTATCAATGAGCTACATTCAATAGGATTAACAAAGCTGGATAATGTGGACATCATGAGGAAGATCATCTCTGTGCTACCACAAAAGAAATATGCAAGCATCATCATCATCCTTCACAACATGGAGGACTTGAGCATCATGACTCCGGGCATAGTCATTGGCAAGATAGTGGCATTTGAAATGTCACATAAGATGGGTCAAGAAGAAGTCTCTTCATCAAGCAAAGGCAAAGCTCTCACATGTAGCGAGAAAAAGAAGATGAAGGACAAGCAAGTTGAGACAAGCTCAAGCTCAAACTCCTCAAGTGAAGATGAAGAAGAAGATGAGGATGATGATGATGATGATGAAGATTCAAGTGATGATGATCAATCTTCCTCCTCCACCTCCGACCTTGATGAAGAATCAATCAAACTAATCAACAAGGTGGAGATGATGATACAAAGGCTCAATGTCAAGGGTGTGCCCATTCAAATTTAAGATCTCATTTTCACCAATCAAAGAAATGAGCAAAGAAAGAGAGGATGCTATGGATGCGGCAAGTTGGGGCACTTTGTGGAAGTTTATCCAAACAAGCCCGCACCCAAGACAAAGAAGAAGGCGTGCAAGAACTAAGACCTCACATCAATAAGGTCATGAAATGATTCTTCAAGTGAAGAAGAACACCATCAAAAGAGGTGAGGCCGCAAGCACTCATCATCAAGCTCTTCTCGTGTGTGCCTTATGGCACGAGGTAACGAAAGCTCATCCTCTAGTGAGAGTGATAGTGATGATAAAATTCCTTATGATAAAATTGTACAACAAAATCTTAATTATGCTAAAGTTTGCACTAGTCAACAAAAGAAGCTCGAAAAATTGAAAGAAAAGCTAGATAGTTCACAAGAAGCATATAAAACTTTGCTTGAACAATATGAAAACTTTGCTAATCTCAATGTTGAACTATCTACTAAAATTGAGCAACTTGAGGCTAGTGCAACAACAAATGCATGCACAATCAATGATGAGCAACTTGTAAAGAAAAATGAAAAATTAAAAGAAAAGTTAGTTAGATCACAAGATGCTTATAAAAGTTTACTTGCTAAAATGGAAACCATGTGCAAACATTGTGATGATCTAACTATTAAAGTTGCTAATATTGAAGCCATCGGTACAACCCCCACCAAGGTATCTAAAAAGAAAAGTTCCATCTTTAACATGCCTAAAAGGATGCCTCTACTTCTTGTAATGATTTATGTTTAGACTCATCTTTATGCAATCAAGTTTGTGTTGAGAAAGTTGTTGTAGATACATGCACACAAGAGGTTGCAAAGGAGAATGAGCAACTCAAGCAAGAAGTAGCTCGCCTCACCAAGGACTTGACTCAAGTGAAAGGCAAGGCGAAACAAGCCCAACTTCATCACGATAACACCATCAAGGGAGTGAAGAAGCTTGATGAAGGACAAACCGTAGTTTGCTACGTGTGCCACAAGGAAGGTCACAAGTCCTATGAGTGCAAGGTGAAGATTGGGGAAGGAGCAAAGAAGAAAGAGAAGAAGCAAACAAGCAAGCTCTCCAACACCTACACCAACAAAGTGAACAAGAAGGCATCCACACCATACTTGTTAAAGAAGAAGAAAAATGACAAGGTGGTGGCCATCAAGGTGAACAAGCAAGCCAACAATGGGGTCAAACGCTTTTGGGTGCCAAAGAAAATCATTTCCAACATGAAGAGCACCAAAAAGGTTTGGATCCCGAAAGGGAAGTGAGAAGTCCAATGGACTTCGGGGAATTTGGAGACTTGGCAAAGTATGGGTGCATTTCATGGGGTGCATCATGATGGACAAGATCATTGCCAAGTGGGTTAGTGAATACTATGGACCCAAATTCCCCTTCCCATGTTAGGTAACTAGATTCAATTTGCTTCAAGTGGTACTAAATTTAATCTCCTACAAGTGGCATCTTTAAGCATCTAGTTACTCTTCATGCCTAGGTTTGCATTTGCATGCTTATATCTTTTGTCATGCATACACTAGGTATATCTTATGGTAGGCTTGCTCAGTTTCATTCTTATTCCTTGGAGCAATCCTACATGGTTTAAAATGATTTAGAAGCACGGCACATAGCTTGTCTTTCAATTATTCATCTAATATGTGCCAAAGTCTAAATTGTAGATAATTTCTCCTGAATATCACCTTCGAAAATGACTCTCACATTCTTGTGATGTCATCTTTCAAGTGGTATTTTTATTCTAAAATCAATGTGCATGTTTCCTACAAGTATTCCATACTTGTGTGCACAAATTTAGGGGGATGTTACTCTACAAGTTGGATTCTTTGAGACTAACACCTTTTCAAGCTTATCATGTGTGCATTAGTCTCATTGTAAGGAAAATAGAGTCCCCAGAATTAAGCATCATACTTCAAATATCCACCATCTATTGCAAGTGGTTGAAATCAAATTGGTTTCCACATGTGGTATTTCTAAACCATCATGTTGATTTTATTTTGATATTTGTTTGCTTTTTCCATGCATTATATAGATTAAATTCCCTTGAGCAATAATTTGCCAATTATGCATATGCTTTGTCTTCTACCATGTGTATGTATATATTTAGGGGGAGCTTAGTCTATATAATTTAAGAGTCAAATTTTGTGACCTATTCCACTCTACATACAAAGGATCACAAGGTTTGACCCTCTCTTGTGCTATAAATGACTTCCTTTTCGGTGTTTGATTCCAAAGGGGGAGAATTTAGAGGACCAAAAGCAAGCATTAATTGGTAGGACCAAAAGCTAGATCATAATAATTTACAAGTGGTAATGGTCCGAGAAAGGGAGGATAGTGGATTATGGATTAGTCCAAGTAATGGGGAGAATTTGTAGAAAGCAAGGCTTAATCCATAATGCCACATGGGGACATTTGCAAGGGCAAGATAATTTTTAATGTGGTATCCTTTAGTTTTACAAGTAGTATCTTTTAGCATCATATAACCTTGCCCCTTGCATTGCATCCTAGCAAGTAGGTAGTTTTCAAATTTTAAAATTATATTATTTGCTTGCTTTGGTCGTGTTGTCATCAATCACAAAAAGGGGGAGATTGTAAGGAAAATGGACCCTAGTCCCATTTACTTTGGATTTTGGTGTTTGATGACCAACACAACCAAATTAGACTAAAGAATTTGTAAGTGTTTGTTTTGTAGTTCAATAGGGTGCAAGATGTGACTTGGATGAAGGCGAAGTGATGATTCGATGATCGACACCATAAGCAAGACCTTAGAAGCATAGGAGAAGACCCAAGATATCAAGCAAAGTCCAAGCACGAAGATAGGAACCAACCCGGACGCAAGATTGCGAATAAACGACCTCACAGAGGTGACCGAACGCTGAACCAGACGCTGGTAGCACAATGAACGGACGCTCCGATCAAGAGGCTCGGCAGCAGCAGCGACTGGACGCTGAACGGCAAATCAACCGAATGCAGGACAATAGCGTCCGATCAAGTACAGAAAAGGTTCTAGAGCGGCGAAATTGCGACCGGACGCGTCCGGTGGCATGTGACTAGACACTGGCAGCGTCCGATCAGTTAATCACGGCTCCAACGGTCGGGACAACTGGACGCGTCTGGTCAGGACGTGATCAGCGTCCGGTCAGTAGCAGAAAAGTGGGATTTCATCCCCAACGGCTACTTTCTTAGTGGGTCTTATAAATAGACCCCCCAATCGGCCATTTGAAGAGTGTGGAGCTGAGGAAACATATCAAGGGTGTTGATACACCATTTTAGTGATGTCTACTTGCATAGTGCTTAGTGATTCATTAGGTGATTAGCGTAGGTGCTTTGAAAAGTGCTTAGGTTGATTAGACCACCGCTTATGCGCTTGCTCTAGGTTTAGGCCTAGTGTTTAGTGAGGTTTGCATATCTCTTACCACTCGGTGCTTGCACGCACCATTGTTGTACATTGGAGGGGCTTGTAGTCTTGCGAGATCACACCAACCGTGTTTGTGGTGTGGCCGCCACCGTGTACCAGAGGGAATAAGGTTCGCGGCGGTTCGGCCGGAAACTTGATAGTGAAGACGGCAGGGAGCATCTGGGAGAGGCTTGTCAGAAGGCACGTTGGAGACCCACTTGCGCGTGGGGAAGGTCCGAGGCTATCCACGGAGTTACCCGACCGGGAGCTTGGCCCTTGCGAGGGATTCCTTGCGAGGGGCTCCAACGAGGACTATGAGGAAGCTTACGTGCTTCTTGATACCTCGGGAAAAATACTGGAGTCGTCGATGGGAGTTTGCATATCCCTACCTTGCTCTTTAGCTTCCGCATTTACATTGATTGTATTACTCCTTTTTGCGGTAGAGATAGCAACACACTAGCAAAACCATAGTTGCACATTTTGATAGTTTATCTATTGCATATGTTTTGCTAGGGTTAGAAAAAAAGACCATAGTTTAGAGTCAAAATTTTAAGTTGCCTATTTCACCCCCCCCCCCCTCTTAGACGTTACGGTCCCCTACATAAGATAACATGCAAGTCAAGCTCATATATACACACACATATCCTCCAGGGTACCATATAGTAATGCTATATATATAGAGAGAGAGAGAGAGAGAGAGCAAACTAATTTTTAAGAAAAAACCGCGGCAACACATGGGGTATTCTTCTAGTTCTATATAAGTTTAAGCACTCTCGACATAATGCTGACAATGTAGTTGTGGCTATGCAGCTGACCCATGGAGATAAACATCCACACAAGCACTTCCGATTTGGCAGGTTGACAACACAGATGCCTTAACCTATGTTTATGCAGCTGACCTATACTATGTAGAAAACCTAGAGATAGTAACTTTATTTGGCAACTTGACAACATGGATGCATGGTTAATATATAGTGTGGATGGAGTTAATTATATTCTAATACATCTTGGCAGGCAGTTGTGGTTATGTTGAGGCAAAGCTCAACAATTTTAAAGACTAGGGCTACTATCAAAGCAAGTGTACCACCCGCAAGAGGTCAAAATACCATGTGCTCGCATGCACTAGGACAAAATACCACACGCCCACATGCGGTCTAATACTTATAAATAACAAAACTAGCTCATAAATACATAGGTTCAGATGATATCTCAATTCCATAGTAAAATTCACAACATAATTGATGGCAATATGAAAGTGGCTAAAAAATACTGAACTAATGATGTTTTGGTTTGCCCAAGCCTCTCATTTCTTCATCCATAGCATCATTTGAACCTAAACCTACACATAAATTTGATATTCAAAAATATTAGCAATGTAGTCCATCCACGAAATATAATTGACCATTTGATAAGATCACTGGTAGAGAACCGAGCTTTACTCCCGGTGGGGAACCCCCTCTAGTCCCGGTTCCCCACCCGGGAGCAAGCATCCGGGACTAAAGGAGGGGTCCTTTAGTCCCGGGTCAGGAACCGGGACTAAAGGAGGACCTTTAGTCCCGGTGGGTAACACCAACCGGGACTAAAGGTGCCTCCTGACATGCCACGATGGCCGGCACCTTTAGTCCTGGTTGGTAATACGAACCGGGACTAAAGGTTTTTTTCTTTTTTCTTTTCTTTTCATTTTTTTGTTTTCTTTTCAAAATAGGTTTTCGAAGTCGTATTGTACGCTAATAATTATACATTTATACGCGCATATAGTATATTTTGGTTCAAGCACAATGAACGTATTAAATCACACAATTCAAGCATAGAAATATATATATATATATATATATATATATATATATATATATATATATATATATATGCATGCATGCATCATATATATATTTACATGCATGCATGCATATGTGTATTTTACATTATATTATTTCATGTGCATATATTACAAAAGATTGCATTATAGTTGTTGTGACATAACAAGTTTCCTCTCATCCTCTAGCTTGGCTTCAATGGCAGTGTTGGGTCGAAGTAGAACTCGCCTTTGGAATCGATGACCTGCTCATTAAAAAATCCGGCTATAGACTCTTGAATTGCTTTGATTTGGTCTTGCCGTATGACCTTTTCCTCCAACCATCGAGTCTACAGGTTTGAATTAAAGGAAAATAAATTAATATATGTACATATATATATATATAAAGACATAGTAACACAATCAATAATAATAATTAAATGAATATATAGTGTATTTTTAACGTACTTTGAGTCTCTCTGTAGGAGTTCTTTGCGAGAGCACCTTGATAAACTTGCAAACATAGTAACCACAGTAGTTGTTCCCCTGTTCCTGCCTCAGACACCACTTTACGAGAAAAAGATTTGTCATCCAATCTGGTGATCCGGTGAAAGCTATATGTTTAATTAATAAAGATGATGCGATTCAGGGGACTTACTTTCAAAGGGATTTCATTCAGTGGCGCTTTGCATTTTTCCATGTGTTGCTTCTCAATAAAGGTTTTCCAAACACTGCCCAATAAAAAATTTGCCACGTCATCAGATATAGTTAATCATCATGTTTGTGTGTATATATAGTTGCTAGAGATCCCGAAATTATCTCTGGATAATATCTATCATATCTTGGTAGTCTTGTTGTGGTTTTCTCATCGAGTCATAGATTATCAAGTGACTTTTCACCAGATCGATGTCCATCAATATCTAGTGATTGCTGCATGTGTTTATAGGATATAACGCATAACACTCATTAATTAACTAGAATCAACATATGAGCCATTAAGGCTATGATCGACATGATTAACACTCACTTGAAGTTATAGGGAAAGAGTATATCCTTCTTGTGGCGTTGGTTCACTAAGAAGTTCATGAGGTTACTCTCTGACTCAGACTTCCAATTAGTCTTTGGAGTAATTGGGTCTTTGAATACTATATGGGGATCAACAAAACTAATTTCATTGCAGCCTTCCTTTCTGAGCTCTGTCATTGTAAATCTGCATATATATAGTACTTGTTAGGATAATTTATATGCATATACACACATATGATGAGTTTAATAATAGATCGAAAGAATTATTACTTACAGGCAATAGCAGCTAAAGATAACTTTGTCCAGAGAGGTCAGGTGGCATAGTTGATGAAATTCTGCAAAGTCAACATACATAACATCATCGCCACGGAACCAATGTTCGTCTCTAATTCTGACACCAACGCAGAAGTCTCCACTGGTAGACGCCTGCATGTACCACTTGTTTAGCAGGTACATTTGCGTCCTCAGATCAGATAAGGCTTGAGGGTTGTATAGACTCTGGCCTAGTACAAATTTTTTCTTCCAAATATCAACCTCCACCGCACTCTCAATGTTTCCATCACCAAACATTTGGTAAAGGTTGAGACCAGTCTCATCAAGAAATTCACCAAGGTGATCCAAATCGACATCCGGAGGTATGTTTGCCTGATGCATTAATCCTAAATTCGAACCATATTCATTACCAACAACTAGCGGGGGGATTGATTGGTGCGCTTGTTGTCCGAGTTGGGCAACTCCTTTCCCTGCCCGCTTCTTTTTCTGTGCCGCCTCAATTGACTTGGTGAGAGTGCGGTCATAGTCTGATAACGTTGATTTGGACAGCTTACGAGATTCCCGCTGTTGTTGCTGGTAAGAAGTCACCTTTTTTCTTAGAATATCTGGAGCTACGAAGAAGTACGGTTTCTTCGGGTTTCTCCTTGCTTCTTGATTCATTTTAAGTTTGTCATAGAATCTAGACATGTCTTTTTATATGCATCAGTTCCTTCTTCCTTCTCTTCAGATATTATTTTGGGAATAGCCCTTGGTTTCACGGTGGCTTTCTTTGCAGGCGGGGACTGGTTCTTTGTTTGAGGGGCTAGCCTCTTGCTAGGCTTCTTGGTAGGCGGGGGCGGGGGAGGCGTTGGAGACCTCCTTGGAGGTGTTGGCAGCGGCGTTGGAGACCTCCTTGGAGGTGGCGGCTGCGACGTTGGAGACCTCCTTGGAGATGGTGTGGATGCAGCCTCGTCTTCCAACACAATGTCATCGTACAGAGCACTATGATGATCTGGCGATTGAACAATTGGATTTAGGTTGGGGGAGGATCTGCTACAAAAAAAGGAATGACATATTATTATGAGCAGATTATTAATTATTTAAGCCAATACAAATTAATGATGTAGTGTTTTCATCCGCACGTACCTATGGTGAGGTAGTTCAGGAGGAGGTGGAGCCGACATCCGTGGAATGATGATGTAGCGCTTGCGCCATAGAATGAATGTCTTCTCCGCTTCTCCTAGAGTCTTCTCGCCATCACCTCCAGGAATGTCAAGAGGCAAATCACTAAAACCTTTTTTAGCTTTATCTACCGAGATGGTAGCATATCCTTCTTGGATTATATTCCCATGAATCCTTGGTGTCTTGGTTCGGTCGATAGGATTAACAAGACCGATAGCCACCTTGATTGTGGAATTCTCCTTCAGAATGTGTAGCTCACACGTTGTACAAGGTTCAGTGACGTCATCCACAGGGAAGCGCAGTCCTGTGTCCCCTTGATTTGGTATCTCCGTGGAAGCGCAGCTGCTTTTCAACTGAACAGATTGGCTAATGTTGATTCCTGGCTCTGATGCCTGCTTGCTTGCACTCACTGCTATTTGCACTTGCCTTCTGATTTCCTCCTGCATTCTCGCTTCAAGGTTTTTTTCCCGCTCCTGTGCTTCACGCACCGCTTCCTCCAACCTCTGGAGCCGCTGTGCCTCTTCTTCCTTCTTTCTCTGGCGACTTCTGTAGGAAGGTCTGTCCTGAGGGAATCCATGCTCCCACGAGACACTTCCTTTGCCTCTAGTTCGGACACCATGTTCAATAGTCCCGATGGCGTATGTCAGCTCATCCTTCTCTCTGTTGGGCCTGAACGCACCACTAGTAGTAGCTCTCTGAGCATAAAACAATCTTCCTGCTGCTTCTTGTAGTCTTGCGCCATAAACGCACTTCCCTGTCTCCTGGTCTAGTGTTCCCCCATGACCAAAAAACCAATTCTTTGCACGTTCTCCCCACTCGAGTGATTCTGGTCTGATACCCTTGGCAAGAAGGTCTGCTTCCATTTTGTTCCACTTCTTAATGGTAGTCGGGTAGCCACCTGATCCCAAGGTATGGTGGTATGTCTTCTGTTGGGCATTACGTTGGTTCTTTATCACCCGACTCACACCCTCTTCCGAAGTCTTGTACTGTACAAACTCATCCCAATAGGGCCTCTGCTTTGAGATCGGGCCTAGGACAGTAAAATCTGGTGCTATGTTCTTCTTGACATACGTCGTGTATAGGTGTTTCTTCCAAGTCTGAAACTGGGTGGCCATCTTCTTCATTGCCCAATCCCTAACTCGCTCCTTCAATTCATCACCATCTATTATATCATCATAACCATCTGTTTGGAGCGTGAAATGTACCAAGACATCATTCCAAATTAACGCCTTGTCACGATCGGAGACAAAACTGATATGAGGAGCATTGGTCTTCTTCTTCCATTCACGGGTACTAATCGGGAGCTGGTCCCGTACAAGGTAACCACAGTGGTGCACAAATTTCATTTTATTCGGCCCCCCCCGGTTCTCCTGTATCCACATTGAACTCCGAGATGATGAAGCGACCCTCCAATGGCTTTTTGGGACCTCGAACATTTTTACTCTTCGTTGTAGTTGTTGATGTCGATCCAGAGGGCTACAAAACATAAACATTATTTTTAATGTCATGAGCACACATAAGACATATGATAATATATATAGCTAATAATAAAAAATATATACTTGGCCAATATGTTGTTGCTCATTTTGTTCAAGAGCTAAGTACTGACTCCCGTCATCTGCATCCTCTTGCACGTTATTTTTAGCACCATCATCGCCGGCAACTTGAGTGCCAGTGTTGATCAAATTCATCATCAATTCCTCCTCATCCATATTTCTCGGGTCGGCCATCTAGCTTCAAAAAACAAAACCAATATATAGTATGTCAAATCTTTGCTTATTACATGCATAAAATCTATGAACAATATGCATTATTAAATCTTGCCCCTTGGTCACGGACGCAATTCGCCACACTAGGACGAACTACGTCGGTACTAGGGCGAATTAGGGCTATACATAAACGGCCGAGGGCAAATTGCGTCGGTGACTAGGGCGAACCACGTCGGTGACATCAACAGCGCGGTTCGCTCTGGTGTGATTGTTTAGCATTAACGATAACGATAATACGAATGTTGATCAACTAGGCCACGAGAAAGGGCGGTGTGACAAGAGTGGCGGTGCTCCACTCCGCCGTATATATGTCTGTACACATGGGTGAACGAGGGTGGCGGTGCTCCGCCGTATACATAGAAATGCATGGATGAAATGCATATGAATACAAATGATGTATATATACGTGTCGGCGCGGTGGCCGGTGTGCTGACGACGATGACGTGAGGCGGGCCGGGGCGGTGTCGGTGCGTGATGTTGTGATCCTATGTACCATGTGAACCATGTAGTCATTCATCATATGAGAAAATTCTATGTTAATAATGTAAGTATAAGTCATTATGAAATGTAAGTATATGTGTCTTATTGCTCATATAACCATTACTATTTCCGAAATGATAAGAATTTATTTTCTTCTTCTACAGGCGATCTCTGATGCTATGATATGAAGTTTGAAGATAGTCTTCCCGGAAAAAAATATGTAATGCTCATATTACTTTAGCAACATTAATATATTATATCTGTATATTCAAAGTTCACAAATGAAGAAATGTTGAAGTTTTCCTTCATTTGTCTGTAGCCATGCATGCAAGTCCAACCAAAACTGCTAACATCATCACATTTGATATTTTTGATAAACTAAAAAACGCTTAGTTTACAAACTGGGTATCAAAATTGAGTTCCTATTTGACCAGGATTTACAAATAATATATAGCGTGTTTATTATACAAGCCATGGATTTACATCGATCTAATTAATTTCTAAAGTAATTTCATTGGTGGTCCTTAATTAAACTTGTCATGAGTTCAGGTCCCAGTGATCTTAAAATGTATTTTTGTACCATAAAATGCAGTTTTTGACACTCTAATTAAACTTGCTAATTTATCCATATAATATCCAAATATTCAAAACTTGCGTTAAGATATGTTTTTTATTTAAAATCATTTAGAGTTCCAAATATCCATTTTTAGTTCCTAGATTTTGTGATTCAAAATTTGGAATTTTCAATCGACCTCGAGCGTTGACATGGCTTACACCAAAGTTGTAGTTTCCAACGTGATCTATAACTCGGCAGTGGAGGGCTCGGACGAATGTACAAAGAGATCGACGAATATATCACCTCGATCGAGCTCGGCAGTGTGGGGGGCCTCGGGCGCGGTGGGGCAACGCGCGGTGGAGGGCCTCGGGCGCGGAGGAGGGCGCGGTGGAGGGCCACGGGCGCGCGCGGAGGAGGGGCATGGGCGCGCGCGATGGAGGCCGCACGAGGAAGAAGAGGGCGGCGCCGGTGTCACAGAAGGCGAACGGACGCGGCACGAGGAAGAAGAGGGCGGCGGTGTTCGACGAGGAAGAAGACGAGCGGATCGATCTGCGCTAGGCGCTGGAGGTTATATACCAGAGAGAATTACTCCTGATGCCAGCCACCAACCGGGAGTAAAAACCCTTTACTCCCGATGCGTATTACCAACCGGGAGTAAAGGTACCTTTACTCCCGGTGCGTGTTACCAACCGGGAGTAAAGGTATACCTTTACTCCCGGTTGGTAACACGCACCGGGAGTAAAGGGTTTTTTTTGGTGGGCCACGAAACTGCAGCCCACCTTTACTCCCGGGTGGGCTTCCCACCCGGGAGTAAAGGTGGCATGTAGTTTCGTTTCCCGCCTGTTTTAAGCAATAGTCCTGTTAAATACAATAGAAATGCAATAGTTTTTGTTAAATACATAGTAAATTAAATAAAAGGCATAAAATTATTTTGTTAAAAATATGAATTTTCTTTTTGTTTATTGCACATAGGAAAAATCTATAACCTAACTTTTTTTATTTTTTGTTAGAATTATAAAACATAATGTAACTAATATTTATTATTTCGTTAATGCAAAAATGTAGTGTTTAATTAAAATTATTAAAATTATTGGTTTTGGATAGGAAATTTGTTTTCACATCATTTTAACGTTAATATTTTAATTTTTCATCACTCAGTATCCTAATTTACCTTTTTGAGAGAGAAATCCCACCAAATCAAACATTGATTTAATTTGAAACATGACATAATAAACATCTGAATTCACAATTATTACATAATATCTCAAACACACACTATATTAAATCACTATATCATCAAGTGGGCACAGCAGTGAACTTCTTCTTTACGTATGTCCCTTGGTTATGATCGCTTCGTAACCATGGAGTGTCCTCATCATTTACCAAGATGCTAGGGTCTTTGTTCACTTTGAAGGGCGGAATTCGGTCATCCTTTTCATATTCTTCGGACATGTCCGACTTGTCCTCAATTCTCACGATAACTCTTTTCCCTGAAAGAACTATGTGGCGCTTTGGCTCTTTGGTTGAGTCATTATCGTTTTTCCCTCTTTTTGGTTTGGTAGACATATCATTGACATAGAACACCTGATTCACATCCTTGGCAAGGACGAATGGTTCGTCTTTGTACCCAATATTACTAAGGTCTACTGTTGTCATTCCATACTCATTGTCTACTGTTACCCCGCCTCCGGTCACCTTGACCCATTGGCACTTGAACAATGGGATCTTCAAAGTAGGTGCATATTCTAGTTCCCATATTGCATCTATGCGTCCATAATATGTCTGCTTATTCCCATTCGGGTCTGTGGCATCTATGCGGACACCACTGTTTTGGTTGGTACTCCTTTTATCTTGGGCTACTATGTAGAATATGTTCCCATTTATCTTGTACCCTTTGTATGTGACGATATGCCATGATGGTTGCATAGCCAATAAATACAGTTGCTCATGGATGCTCTCATCACCTTGACATTTTTTTTGCAACCAACCGCTGAAAGTTTCCATGTGCTTATGCGTAATCCAAGCTTCAGTCTTCCCTGGAAACTCGGATCGTAAGAGATCCTTATGTGTCTCAATATACGGATCTACCAAAGAGGAGTTCTGTAGAACTGTGCAGTGCGCTTTATTGAAATAATCATCATCCGTACCAATATATGTTTTTCTCCCTAGTGTCCCCTTTCCGCTTAGTCTCCCCTCATGTCTCGATTCAGGAACACCAATCAAGTCAAGGTCGGGAATAAAGTCAACACAGAACTCAATGACCTCTTCTGTTCCATAGCCCTTGGTGATGCTTCCTTCTAGGCGAGCACGGTTGTGAACATATTTCTTCAGGACTCCCATGAATCTCTCTAAGGGGAACATGTTGTATAGGAACACAGGACCGAGAGTGAAAATCTCCTTGACTAGGTGAACTAGGAGGTGTGTCATAATATCAAAGAAGAAAGGAGGGAACACTAACTCAAAGCTGACGAGACATTAAACCACATCATTTTGTAGTTTAGCTAGATCAGTTGGATCAATTGCCTTCTAAGAAATTGCATTGAGGAATGCACATAGCTTCACGGTGGCTAGACGTACATTTGGAGGTAGAATTCCTCTTAATGCAACTGGAAGTAATTGCGTCATGAGAACGTGACAGTCATGGGACTTTAAGTTACAGAATTTCTTCTCTGGCACATTTATAATACCCTTTATATTCGAGGAGAATCCAGATGGTACCTTGATGTTGTTTAAGCATTCAAACATGATTTCCTTCTCCTCTATGCTTAGAGTGTAGCTAGCAGGATGTAAGTAATGGCGTCCATCATCTGTCTTCTCTGGATGCAGGTTGTCTCTTTCTCTCAAACAACGCAGGTCCTGTCGTGCTTTAAATGTGTCCTTAGGCTTTCCATACACACCCATAAAGCCTAGCAGGTTCACACAAAGATTCTTCGTCAGGTGCATCATGTCGATCGAGCTACGGACCTCCAGGACTTGCCAATAGGGTAGGTCCCAAAATATGGACTTTTTCTTCCACATGGGTGCGTGACCATTAGCGTCTTTCGGAATAGGTTGGCTTCCATGTCCTTTTCCAAAGACGACTTTCACATCATTGACCATATCGAGTACATCCTCACCGGTTCGGTTGCGAGGCTTGGTCAGGTGGTCTGCCTTTCCTTTAAAATGCTTGCCTTTCTTTCTTACGGGGTGATTTGCAGGAAGAAATCGACGATGGCCAAGGTACACGACCTTTTGACATTTTTTCAAGAATACACCTCTAATATCACCGAAGTAGTGTGTGCATGCATTATATCCCTTGTTTGACTGTCTTGAAAGATTACTTAGAGCAGGCCAATCATTGATTGTTATGAACAACAATGCTCGCAGATCAAAGTGTTCCTGTTTGTACTCATCCCACACACGTACACCTTCTTTATTCCACAAAATGAGAAGTTCGTCAATAAGTGGTCTCAGGTATACATCGGTGTCATTGCCAGGTTGCTTCGGGCCTTGGATGAGCACAGGCATCATAATGAACTTCCGCTTCATGCATAACCAAGGAGGAATGTTGTAGATACTTAGAGTAACAGGCCAAGTGCTATGACTACTGTTCTGCTCTCCAAAAGGATTGATACCATCTGTACTTAAAGCAAACCTTAAGTTTCTTGCGTCATTTGCAAACTTCGGGAATTCTCTGTCGATTGCTCTCCACTGGGACCCATCAGCAGGGTGTCTCAACATATTGTCTACCTTACGGTCTTCTTTGTGCCATCGTAACAATTTTGCATGTTCTTTGTTTCTGAATAGATGTTTCAAGCGTGGTATTATAGGAGCATACCAGATAACCTTGGTAGGGATTTTCTTACGCGGACGTTCGCCCTCAACATCACCAGGGTCATCTCGCCTGATCTTATACCACGACGCATGGCATACCGGGCATGCATCCAATTTCTCGTACTCTTTGCCACGGTATAGGATGCAGTCATTAGGACATGCATGTATCTTCTCTATTTCTAGCCCCATAGGACAGACAACTTGTTTTGCTTCGTAGGTAGTGACGGGCAATTCATTGTACTTCGGAAGCATCTTCTTTTGGATTTTTAGTAACTCTCCAAATCCCTTGTCAGATACACCATTCTTTGCCTTCCATTGCAGCAATTCTAGTATGGTTCCCAACTTTTTTTACCCTGCATCACAAGTTGGGTACAACAATTTCTTGTGATCTTCTAGCATCCGCTCGAACTTGATCTTCTCCTTTTCACTTTCACATTCTCTTTGTGTATCACGAATGACCTGACAAAGATCATCAGCCGGCTCATCTTCTGCGGCTACCTCTTCTTCAGCTTCTCCCATTGCAGTATCATTGAAGCACGCACCATCAGGAATAATATCATTGTCGTCCCATTGTTCTTCTTCACCTTCTTCCATTACAACACCAGTTTCTCCGTGCTTTGTCCAACAAATATAGTTTGGCATGAAACCTGACTTGAACAAGTGTGAATGAAGAGTCCTTGAGCAAGGATATTCCACCGTATTCTTACATATGGCACATGGGCAGCACATGAAACCATCGCGTTTGTTTGCCTCGGCCGCACGTAACAAAGAATGCACGCCGTCAATGAACTCTTGGGAGCGGCGATCAGCATTATACATCCAATGACGGCTCATCTGCATTACATGACATAAATATCATATTAAAACCTAGATCATAATTAATTATTTATACAACATGCGTGCCACCACAAAAGATACAAATTTATGAAAGCATCGCTACAATGTAGACAATCCCAACTACCACTAAAAGAACTAAAGCTAAAATACATTTCAGGAGCACAAGGATTTCGCGACCAATCTCAACTAAAATAGACAGATCCCCCGATTGTGCAACATCTTTGGGCTTCTTCGGCTGGATCACTGCCTCATTAGCCGCCGTATCTGCCTGTTGTGCAAGATATTTTTGTACGAGTTCAACATACTCTTCCTCCCAGTAGAAGCCTGAACATCGTCCACTGCCATCCCACTGAAATTAAAACAAAAAATTAGAACTTTAATCACAACCATCATGAAAATAGGTATAAACTAACCATAATCATTAAATACGATAAAATAACTCACATTGCGATCCGGACACTTGTAGAAGATACGATTCTTGTTGGGACCCTCCTTCTTCACTCGGTACTCCATCACAATCTTCGTCTCATCACGACACTTGCCGCAAGGAATGAGAGGAAGGCCCGGCCTAAGTCGCTTTGGAAACCCATGAGAGGCCAAGGACCCGGAAGCAGTTGCCATCTACTCTCTATACTCATTTTTTAATACACTATAAATTTCTCCTTTTATAAACAAATAAAATTAACAAACTATAAAATTATCTAGATCTCTAAACAATGATATTTTTAATGGTCATTGTGTTCTCGTCTTTTACTGCGGCAGGTAAGTAATTCATATGATATTTCCGCAAATTAACAGAAGAATGGGAATGTACACACATAACAGACTACTATGACGATATCGGGACGTGTGAATAAATAACCATCCATACTAGTTGACCTTGCTTACGTGATCATCTCGGCGAGCATTTCTCCACCGGACGGCACCGTACTTGGCCACGGAAGAGCTCCAATTCTACGAGGAAGGGAACACGGTCTTCCACGACCGTTGCCGCTCTCCCTCGTAGAATCAAAGCTCCTCCTTGACGTCCGTTACCGCTTGGCAGAGAACATGCTCGCCGAAATGAACACGGTCCGCTAGTTCAACTAGTACGGATTTTCTATAATTTTCTAACTATTTTCTAAGTTTTTTCATTTCATAAAAAGTTAAAATAAAAAGTACGGTGATTGACAGACTACTGCGACGATATCGGGACATGTGAATAAATAACCATCCGTACTAGTTGAACTTGCTTACGTGATCATCTCGGCGAGCATTTCTCCACCGGACGGCACCGTACTTGGTCAAGGAAGAGCTCCGATTCTACGAGAAAGGGAACACGGTCTCCCACGACCGTTGTCGCTCTCCCTCGTAGAATCAAAGCTGAACACGGTCCGCAAGTTCAACTAGTACGGATTTTCTATAATTTTCTAACTATTTTCTAAGTTTTTATTTATATATACTACGTTTAGGTACGGTGATTGACAGACTACTGCGACGATATCGGGACATGTGAATAAATAACCATCCGTACTAGTTGACCTTGCTTACGTGATCAGCTCGGCGAGCATTTCTCCACCGGACGGCACCGTACTTGGTCAAGGAAGAGCTCCGATTCTACGAGGAAGGGAACATGGTCTTCCACGACCGTTGTCGCTCTCCCTCGTAGAATCAAAGCTCCTCCTTGACGTCCGTTACCGCTCGACAGAGAACATCCTCGCCGACCTGAACACGGTCCGCAAGTTCAACTAGTAAGGATTTGCTATAATTTTCTAACTATTTTCTAACTTTATATTTATATATACTTTAACCTTCTTTCATGTAAATATGCAAGCTTGAAGTGATTTTGAGCTCAAATTGCTTACAAATGAAAAAAACCACAATAAAGAACCATAAATATATATAGTGAACAAAATGGCATAAGAAAATGGTAAAAATGAGAGTATGAGATTGGTAACCTTTACAACTGAAGAATCGACGGAGGAATCGAAGAAATCGATGGAGGAATCGAAGAATGGATGGAGGAACAATGGAGGGAGGGAGGAAGCAAGAACACTACTGCAGTGAGCTTCAAAATGTGCTGAGCTCGGGCTCGGGGAGGAAGGAGGAGACGGCCGATTTATAAAGGGAGAACATTTAGTCCCGGTTGATGGATCCAACCGGGACTAAAGGTAACTTTCCAACCCTGGGCGCAGCCATGGCCCGGGAGTAGACCTTTACTCCCGGTTGGAGTCACCAACCGGGAGTAAAAGTATACCTTTAGTCCCGGTTGGTGGCTCCAACCAGGACTAAAGGTCCCTGCCACCTCTGTCTGGCGCAGTAGCCGTTGGGCAGGGACCTTTAGTCCCGGTTGGATCCACCAACCGGGACTAAATGTATCTCTAGTCCCGGGCACAAAAAATCCCAGGACTAGAGCCCATTTTGGCCGAGGATCAAAGGTCTGTTCTCTACTAGTGGATGGTAGGAATATATCAATGCAACATACCATTTGCTCTAGTTTGAGATAATGGAGGTAACATTTTCAACTAACACTTCAGTTCTTGAATTGACATAAAATATCTTTGTCTTTGATGCATGCAAAAACATCCTGCTCAAAATAACAACTCATCCTATATGGTTCAACCAATCACCCCTCGTCTTATTTATCGACTCAGTGTTTTGACAAAATTTCATAGTTGAGAAGGCTCTGTCAACCATGGCTATCTATCCTAAATCTGGTTGTACACTTCTCTACACACTAATGGATGGTGAAATGAAATGGCCTACAAGTCATACATCTGCCTTGCGCATTCCATTCCATCACCATGCCAGTGATGCCACACAAGCATCCAATCTCCATCTTCATCAAACGATGAACAATGGTTCACACATGTAGCCAACCATGCTACCTTGACCATTGCCCATAGCATGAAGCTCCTTCATCGTTCTCCATTGATCCACTTGTCATCAATGTAAATCAACACTTGGGCTTGATCTCCATGAATGATATGATTCATTTTGTAGCTTCACATGGCCTTATTGGTTCATCAATTGTAGCCTTGCTTGATCCCTTGCTGTTAGAAAGTTTCTTTAGCAAATACTTAAATTTACTATGTACAAAGTGAATTTTGAGCATCATCTATTAGCTTGCCCCCCTTGAGATCTTACATCAAGCTCTGCCACTTGTTTGGCCCAACACCTAGGGCATGGCCAGAAAACTACATGTACTATGACCTCGCACGTAACTCCGTCCTTCAACCACTCCACCTCAAAGTTACTTGTGATTGAGTGGATGATATTTTCCTTTTGTATCAACTTTTCTAGATATTGTAATGAATATTTGTGGCCCTAAACAAATTCAAATGAGAAAAAAGAGCCTAATGGAAAATTTTAGATCTCGTCAATATCTACAACTTTGCTTCTTTTCATTTTTTTTATTTGAGGCCATTCCAAAAATTTAAATTTCAAAACATGAGAACTTCTAATGGAATTGTGGGACTATAAATGATTTTCAATGAAAAACTAGTCAACTACAATGTTATAGATCATCAGGATCTATAGCTTTGCTTCTGGTCATTTTTTTATCCGAGGTTATTTGAAAATTTTTAATTTTAAAATATGAGAACTTCAAACAGAATTTTAGGATCATAAATGATTTCAAATGAAAAAAGGAATCAATTATAAAGTTATTGAGATCTACAATTTGGTTTTGGTCATTTCTCCATCTGAGTTTATTTGGACAATTCAAAAAATTTGAATTTCAAAATATAAGAACTTCAAATAAATTTTTGGGACTATAAATGATTTTAAATGAAAATGAGCTCCTGCAAAGTTGTAGATCTCGTCTTCATCCAACTTGATTTAAAAAGGTTATTGATTTTACTATGTTGCACCATGGTTATCAATGTTGTATCGTAATAGGATCCAGTGGTGATAATAGTATATATAGGGTATCAATGCCGGATCTTATTAGGTTCCTGCAGTGATGAGGGGTCCATCATCACCACCAGTTGACTAGCGGTGATAATGCACTATCACCACTGGTTGGTACCGTGAACCGCGGTAATGAGTCACCCTATTTTCACCGCCAATTTGAATTATGAACCGGCAAGGAAAATCGTTTTCACCACAGGTTTTGTTCAAACCAGCGGTGAAAATGTCATTGGTGAAAACTAATCGTGTAGTATTGAAATTACTATTAGTCCCATTGATTATGTTGATGTTAATTAAAAAAACCTCATTTACTCCCTCTGTCCATGAAAGTGTGTATTTTGAATGGAGAAAAGGCATACACGTTAGATTTTGACCCTTAAAGTCTTACAACGTGTTTCAATCGCTAAAAAGTCATTATCATCTTATGTACTTTAAATACAAATCTATTAATGCAAATTTTGTGCCACCACTTGCACATAATTCGACTTCTTATGGTCAAAATTTATAAAATTCGGCTTTCCCAATAATTCAAAACACGCCATACGTTCCTGGATGGAGGGAGTAGGTAGGCTCATTGATCTTCTTGGGTTTATTTCACCTTAAGAAAAATATAAGAGTTGGTTCCACGATCTTTCTAGGCGCAAAGAACACAAATTGATCTGCTAGATACCTCATATGTTAAGCAGTACATGAATTAATATGAGAGAATTGCAGTAGTACGTTATTATGATGTGAGCCTCAAGGGTCATCAGCGTCCTTTCAGAACCGCAAACCGCAATTTGTTGACTGATTATTAGAAAAAATGATGATGATCACACAATCAGTGAAATCCTCTAAGCCCTCTGTATCTATATAAGTGGGTGCTTTGCATGTTGAAGCTTGTAGCAGAAGCATCACATCATCACTAGCAGTGCAACATAAGGAAGTGGGATTGTAGAAAATGGTATAGCTTCAATCCTTTTCTGCGTCCCAACACTAACAAACAATCTGCATGCTGAAGTTTGGCATCACCATTCTTCTTGTTCCTATGCAGAGCACACCTCTGGTTGGACTGTGGGGTGGACATATGGAGGCAGTCCTGATGACATCGATGTGCCGCCAAAACGCCTAATCAGTCTGACAATCCGCCACGGAGATGGTATTGATGGAATTTCGTTGCTTATGCTGACATACAAGGGAACAAACACAGCACGGGCCTTTGGGGTGGCGGCGGTGGGGTTCCTACTCAGGTATATATATATATATATATGTGACTGCTTCTATGTACCCAACGCTGCTACGTAATACAGCATATGCATATGTGGTTTATTTCTCTTCTTCACTTCAGAATTGAAGTACTTCTACAGGTACAATCATTTCAGCACATCTTAAAAATTCACCTACACCCACCCCCGTCCACATCAAGGAGACTGATTAGCCAACGTTCATTAGAATCGAATCAGGCGAACAAAATTTCGACACGCTGCTACTTCCTTTTTTGGAAAAAAAATAATTCCACCACTTCACATATTTGGTTGGTGCTAGCGTGCGTGGGCACGCTGGTCTCAACCACGGAACAGTATGATTTTGTTTTGGCTTCCGTGGCACCTGATGTAACCAAGAAAAAGCGAGGCATTTATTTGAAATTGCTATAACTTCTGAACGGTGTATCCATTTTTAATTTCGTCTGCACCGGTGTGTTCTATATGACGAGACGAATAAAATTAGACCCCGCTTGCATATGTTTTGAAGAATTTTATTTTAGTGACAGTTTATATGTACTAACTTATACATAAAAGTTATGAAGCACAACTTATGTACAAAAGTTATTAAACACAAAAGAACGAATTAACTTATAACTTATGCCAAAAACTTAGAAACACAAAAGTTATTAAACACAAATGAATGCATTAACTCATAACTTATGCTAAAACTTGGAAACAAAAAAGTTATGAAAACATAACTTATGTACAAAAGTTACGAAACACAACTTATGTTCATATAAGTTATTCTACAATTTATGTACGTAAGTTATTCTATATAACTTGCTGACGCTACCCAACAAAAGTTCTGATAAAAAACTTGTGTTAATAAGTTCTGCTCTGCAAAATATTATATTGTAAAAGTTATGATATATAAGTTGTGGTAATAATTTATGCATAAAAGTTACATGTATAACTTAGTAATTTTCAAAAAAAAAAAGGAAAGTTATGTGTATAACTTGCTTCTATAACTTAGATATCTAACTTGATGAATGACTTAGATGTAAAATTGAACGTATAAGTTATATTCAAGAACTTAAACGTATAAATTAATATTCTAATATATTACCAGAAATATCAAACTGTGTATAAAATAACTTGTATAAAAAAATAAATAGGTGAAAGAAAAAATGGAAAATAAAAAAAGAAAGATTGACGCACCTACAGTTAGTAGTGGTCTAAAGAGACATGCGTACGTACGTGCATGCATGGTGGTTACAGTTTCTTTTGTTTTCGGCCAATCCACGCCATGCAATGCAGCCACGATAGCACGGTGTACAGTGAAGACGTGGGGCTGGTTCGGTTGGATCGTTCGCTACCCAACAACTGTGGCGGTGTTTTTGCATGCCACACTATGTGGCGCCGCCACAACCATGGCGTGGCAGGCTGGCAGCATGTGGCCAAAATCCAAACAGCCCAATAGAACAGAAACTAAGAAAAATTATATTTTGAGATGGAGGAAATGTAATTGTTATTTCATAAACCATCAAAAACATCTTCTATTAATTCGTTCCTGATTTTTTTTTGAATACGTCCATACTTCCTACCATATCCTCATGCAAAAAAATTGATGAACTGTGGCATGCCCTTCTCTGCTAGATTCTCCTTGGTCCTCAGGAGTTCGTGAAGGAAGTTTCTGGTTCCTACGGCAACCCTTTCGATCCTTCAGTTATATTGATAGCATCACTTAATATTGTGACTACCATTACTACCTATACTCATTTGGAATACCAAGGGGCAGTACTTTCAGTATTCCGGTGCAAAATAGTGGTCAAATTGTTGGTTTCTTTGGGCGGTCAAGCTCACTTCTGGATGCTATTGGCGTCTATATCCACCCATGAAGAATGAATCAAGCCTCATGCATGTCGTCGCTTCAAGTTATCCACAGTTGCACTTAAGTGTTGTTGAAATAAGATCATTCAATACTGCGCATGGTCATCGTCAGTGCAGTATTCGCTTGTTCCCGTGTTTGTATTTGTATTACATGGCCGTGTCATCAGTGCAGTATTTGCTTGTTCCTATGTTTGTATTTGTGTATTACTAGCGCAGTGCACATACGTTACCACGGTTATTAGGGTAACCCCCTATCGTTTGGTACAGAACTATGTGATGATATTGCATATTTGCATGTTGTAAATTCCTCGAGGACTTCTGTTAGAAAAGGGAGGCATCTGTAAAAAATCATTTCTATACTAGTGTCTGTGAAGCCCTTTAACTAATGTGAGCTTAAAAGCTGTTAGAGGTGGTTGCGGGTGCCGTGCACTTGCTAGTGGCCCTGAACACGGGGCTATTGTTGTGTTAATCATAATTTCTCTAAAATTCGGGATAAATAAATTTCCTTGTTTGTCGAAGAGTTTTTTTTGGCTCCCATGTCTCATCCACCCCTGTGGTCGCCTGTTCGGTTTTTCATAAAATCATACCCGATGAGCCTTATTTTATTGAGAATCTCTAGAAGGATATTCTCATATTGTGAGTGAGGGTGTGTTTGGTAAGCTAATTGAAGGGATATTCTCACATGTGTTAGCACCAAATCCATCCAAGAATTCAAACACAACTAACCATGACGAGCGGAATTTTCATAAAAAAATCTAGTACTCATGAAGAAAAATAATAATTAGGAGGGGAATCAAATCAACATGAATTTGCCAAACTCTCGAGGAATTGGATTTAATACTGAATCACAAATACAAAAGAGTCTTGGTTAGAATACCCGCTCTTATGCTCACTATCTTGTGGAGATGAAGTGAGAGCTCACACCTCTCTTTTTTTCCTATGGCGTTCTCTCACATGAAACACTCTCCAGCCTAGATTCAAGGAAATTAGGTTAGGTTCCAAGTTGTTGGCCAACTACTACCAGACGTCTCCATTATTTAGGGTGGTTGGACATTTCCAAAAATGTCCCTGATATGTAGTACATCCTTGCAGGATAAACTATCTACAATCTTACTCTTGCATTGAACTGATCTAACACCTTTGTCACATTTGCTTGCCTCAAACAAGTTTCGTGATGGTGCCAACTTTGCGCACTTCTTGAAACATTGTTGCAACTCGCTTAGCCTCTAAGTGAGCTTCTTGATGTTGACATGTGACCTGCCTCATCCTTAGTCCAAGCAACCGTCAAGATCTTTGCCCTTCAACTACTAGGTTGCCTCCTAATGACTTTTAACTCGACGACCACCATAAGTTGGTCAGCACCATCTTGCACCGTTTATGTGAGCGATGGAGATGGCACATGGCTTCGCTAGGACTAAAGATGTGCATGCAGCCCGTGGGCCAAAGGCCCGGCCCAAAGCACGGTTATTGGGCCCGACCCGAGCACGGCACGGCCCGAACCCTAACCGGGCCCGTGCTGGCCCGAAGCCCGTAGCAGGCCGGGCTTGGGCTGAGGCCTCAGCCCGCCGGGCGGCACGACACGGCCCGTTTTACAATGGCCGGCCCGGTGGAGGCCCGTTTTAATTTATTGAGCTGGTCGTACTATTTTTCTTTCTAGGGTTTTATCTCACGAGGTGTGAGTTTTACCTAGAATGGTTTTTAATGAGGCGGCATTGCATAAAAAGCTCAAATCTTTTGTCATCTGGTGTTTCTATGATTGTTAAATATGAATATGTGAACCTGTGATTGTGCTGTTAAATATGGTGTTTACTGTGTAACGGGCTATGGGCCGGCCCGATGGACCAGTGGGCCGCGGGCTCAACGGGCTGGCACGGCCCGATATTCGGCCCACGGACCGTGCCTGGGCCGTCCGACAGGCACGGTGGACTGTTCAGGCACGGCCCGGTGGCCCAGCGGGCCAAAAGGGCCCGAGCCCGATCGGGCCGTGCCTGGCCCGGGCTCGGGCCGGGCCGTGCCGTGCCGGCCCGTTGCTCATCTTTAGCTAGGACTTGCGTGTTTCATGAGGCATAAGTTTATACTCACCTTCACCACTATTTATCCATTGGCACAAGCCTTTGCTTGTCCTTCGCCACCTTGTCATTGATCGCAATATCCCATCCATGACCTATAGATCTTTAGACAACAAACATGATTCTCTGCATCCTCAACTCAACTTCATCACTACCTCTTGTTAGCTATAAAAATAAACGTGCTATGCAAAACCAAAAGTTCAAACCACTTCACACAAGATAGAACAAAGTACTTTTCCACTTGGTTCCTCATGCTACATTCATGCTCCTAGAACCCCCTCCACCAAAAAACCTTTCATGGCACCGTATGGAAGAGTTATTCCCTTGTTTTCTCTACCACTCCTAACCACTACGGCAATGATACCTCAACACCATCTTAGTCGAGACAATGGCCCGATCACCATTAGCCGAGACTTTGGCTACTCACCCTCACCATTAGACACACTGATTATCCATGCTCCTATAATCTTGGAACCTCTATATCTAAACCCTAAATTACTACCAAGGAAGGTTCAATAGGACAAAAAAACAACACTAACATGATTCTCTTGAGCTACCCTATAGTGTACATGTGAAAGAAAATCAAAAGTAAATAAATTATTTGCTTTATTGAAATGCCACTTGTGTCCTAGTGTTGAAATATCTCAAGGTGGAAACTAGGGGTTTACTCAACAGTTTCAGTGAGGCCTCTACCTTTGTGTTGCCTCCTCATGCTTCATGGTGTCTGTCTGGTGTATGTGGGTTGTGCGTGTCATGGGCTTTGTTTAGGTGTGTTGGTGCTACTTCTATGTTGGACCCAGTGACATAATGGCTTGGCCAGGGTTTACCTTAGGAACTCAGAGTTGCTTGGTCCCTATAGGGACGTAGCTCAGCGATGACGATGCATTATGTGCTCCCTCGTACAGACTGTTACTATATATATGTTGGTGGGTTAGTCGTGCATATTTAGTTTTTAATTGGTTTTTCTTTAATTAACCATCAGTTGTACGGTTTTGAAGCAAGTTTCCCTCATAAACCTTTGTTACTATATGTTGGTGGGTTAGCCATCCATGATTAGTTTTTAATTAGTTTTCCTTTATTTAATTAACCTAGAGTTCCATTAAACATCGACACATGTTATGCGCCTAAATATATATACTCACTCTTTTTAGAAAATAATTACTAGTGCTTTAACAAAAACCAAACTAAACTTTTAAAACTTTTGTCTGGTAATAATACTTTTCAAACTTTATTTAAAAGTATAAAAATCATCAGAGTCAAATATTTATAAAATATAAAAATAATTGCAAAACGGTTCTTATGAACTCACTGCATGTTTCAAAGCATGGAGCAGTGACTTCTACACTTTTGGTGTCCCAGATAGAATAGACAAATATAGCGAAATACAAAGAGCACGTGTGAGGAAATCAAAAGATGAGTAAATTGTTTGCTTTATTGGAATGCCACATTCGTGCAGCGTAGCGGAAGTAGCTAGCGGGTGTAAAAAAAGGTCTGTCGGGAGACCACCATGTTCGGTTGACTGGTTTGTTTCGTTACTGGTTCGTGAAGAAGTACTACTAGTTGGTTTATGTGAGAGAAAAATACTATTCTAGCTGGAAATTTATGATCGTTTACGACAAGCCACCGCCAAACGAACAGGCTGCTGGAGTCGAGTAGCACCTGTCAAAATACGTGCAAATGTCAGAGGACTGATGACGCAAGATGAACTGCGGGTCTGATTGGTTGGTCACCAATTTTTGTCCAATCAAAACTAGGGGGAGTTCTTTGTGTGTCATTAAAAAAGATCGTAATACCCTGTGTGCTTCTGTAAAAGTTCAGCGGTTTTCAGCGCCACTGCTCTAATTTTTTTATGCCCTCCATGCCACTGCCCGTCTGTTTGGGCTCTAACGCCGTCAAACTGCAGGTGTGAAAAGTCTAAAATACCATTAAGTCTAAATATGTCATTAATTTTTTTGAGCATCTTAACGACTTTGAATAAAAAAACTCAAAACTAGAAAGTTGTAGATCTCGTCAAGATCTATAATTTTCATATAAAAATTATTTTTATTTAATTTCACAAAAAAAGATATGATTTTTCTAAGATATATTAATTATATCAAATCATATTTTTTTGTGAAATTAAATGAAAATAATTTTTATATGAAAATTATAGATCTCGACGAGATCTACAATTTTCTAGTTTTGAGTTTTTTCATTTGAAGTCGTTAAGATGCTCAAAAAATTAATGACATATTTAGACTTTAGGGTATTTTCGACTTTTCGCACCTGCAGTTTGACGGCGTTAGAGCCCAAATTGACGGCAGTAGCATGGAGGGCACAAAAAAGTTGGAGCAGTGGTGCTGAAGACCGTTGAACTTTTCAAGGGACACACAGGGTATTGCGATCTTTTTTAATGGCACACAAGAAATGCCCCCCCAAAACTATGGCAAGCCAAAACTTAGACTTGCCAAAATCAAGGCTGCTAAAGTTATGACAAAATACATAGGTGTGTATTTGGTTGATAGCCAAAATCCAAGCTTGCCAAATTTCTCTTTTATATAGTTTAAGAACTTTCTAGGAACTTACTAAAATTTTGGCCATAAATATTAGTGTACTAATTTTTTTTTGACAATGAATCAATTGATGACTAAAAAATTTGGCATGCCATAATTTTGACTTGCGGAAGCCAACCAATCAGACCATGCATCGAGAACCGAATGGGTTCGGGTGGCTAGCTGAGCCAGGTGTGCTCGCTATCGGCGTGAGTTGGAATCCTAGATTTGACTCATGTCTCTCACCGGGATTTATTCCCAAAAAAATTCTACAGCCTCTATTGCGTGGAACCACAAAGGGATTGCGACGCGCCAGTCGCCTACGGAGCCGTGGATGGTTCCGGTGATCTCAAGAAGGACGCGGTCTTCCTATCAGTGTGTAGTTGTAGATCTAATTGTGTACGCATGGTGTGTGTGTGTAGGGTGTGTGTGGTGTGTGTGGGTGTGTTTTCGTACATGAACAGATTCTACTGCTGTACCCAGAGTAGAGGCTTAAAAAAAAAATCAGACCATGCATCCGTACGTGTGCGTTCACTAAAGTCTGTCAACAAAGCTAAAATGGGTAAAACTGAGGAGGCTGAGTGGATTACAGCACAAGGATAGAAGAAGCAGAGAAGAAGCAGAGAAGAGACAGAGACCTGGTGAGGAGGTTGAAGAAAAAGAAAGCAGAGTGGCGGGTCACAGCAGGAACCTCCCTAGCTGGGAGACGGAGAACGGAGACAGCAGATCGCTGTCTAGTTACGTACGCCGGCGCTAGGAGAGACGGACTTTGGCCGTCTTTCGCTGGCGGCGCAGCCGGCGACCATCCCATCGCCGTCGGTGACCAGCGGCAAGGCGAGGTAAGTACTCTACGGCAACGAATCAATTGATGACTACAAAATTTGGCATGCCATGGTTTTGGCTGGGCGAGAATCGGAAGCCAACCAATCAGACCATGCATCCGTACGTGTGCGTTCACTAAAGTCTGTCAACAAAGCTAAAATGGGTACAACTGAGGAGGCTGAGTGGATTACAGCACAAGGATAGAAGAAGCAGAGAAGAGACAGAGACCTGGTGAGGAGGTTGAAGAAAAAGAAAGCAGTGGCGGGTCACAGCAGGAACCTCCCTAGCTGGGAGACGGAGAACGGAGACAGCAGATCGCTGTCTAGTTACGTACGCCGGCGCTAGGAGAGATGGACTTTGGCCGTCTTTCGCCGGCGGCGCAGCCGGCGACCATCCCATCGCCGTCGGTGACCAGCGGCAAGGCGAGGTAAGTACTCTACGTCTCCTGCCATGTTTTTCCTTGTCTCTACTCTTTTCGTCAGTAGCCTGAATTTTTTCCAACCCCGCATAGCCTCTTCTCTCTTGTTCTGTTCCTGGTCCTGGGCTCTGATCGCGAGTTCTTCGTCTCTGCTCCCCTAGTTTGCCGCTTATGGCCTTCGTTTCACCTCTGCTTGTTCCCCTTTCTCCTTGTGGCCTCAATTCGATTATTCAAAGCATTGGGCATCCACCATTGTCCTTGTCCACTGGTGCCCTTTTGGATTCCTGAAAGCTGCTTTCTATGCTGCCTCTTTTCAAGAGCTGGGCCCTCCTCTCCAAATCGATAAGCTAGGAAGCTTCTCTAGCATACTCCGAGTCTCCGATCCGTAGGTCGTTCGATGCGCCTTTCCACTTCTTTACAGTGGCATCTGATGCTGCGATTTCAGTAACTCGCAGGTAACCGTGCGTGGAATTCACCGTCACGGCGTCACGAGGGACGTGGCGCTCCTACACGACAGGTAGTAGTTTTGTCTGCATGTTTCTTCTAGGAACATCCTACAGACTCCGACAAGCATTTTCCGGATCTTCGTAGAATCTTCGGCGTGTTTCCGAAAAGACAAGAACGGCTGAAGGAACTGTTTCAGTATATTATATATAGAGGTGCATGTGTTGGGAACAATTCTAGGATGCAAACGCGAGCCGCGCGAGTGCCAGAAAAGCGATACATGGACTTCCACCACCACGTCTTACTGACCACGCTGGGCTTCGCCGCGATGACGGGCAACTCCGCGCTCGCCATCTACCGGTCGCGGGACGACCCGCGCGCCGTCGCGTTCGTGGCCGGCGCCTACGTGGGCATCGCGCTGCTCTTCCACTTCCTGCGCAAGTTCGAGCGCGGGGAAGGGGACGGGGGCAGGACCAGGGCGGCGGTCTGGCTGCTCACCACGCTGCTCACGGCCATTTTCGCCGCCAGGGTCGCCACGATGATGCCGCCGGCCGTCGGTGCCTTGGTGTACCTGACGGCGGCCGGGGCCGCCGGCGCTGGATTCTGGGCCTTGTTTCTCCATCGCCATTGACACGGGCGCACTTCCACGAGTTCGAGACATACAGAATTACAGATGATTCCGGATTGTGGCGTACTGGGCATCTACTGCGCACATTCATACACGACAATGGACAGGACTCACGGGTGGAGAAACGGGCCGTACTTCCGGTTCTCAACCGCCTTCAGTCCTGGTTTTGGAACCGGGAGTACCAAATCAGGACTAAAGTTCCCCTCCTTTAGTCCCGGTTGGTATTACCAACCGGGACTAAATGTTTCCTTTTTTTTTCTATTTTCAATTGATGATTCGTTTTGGTTTTCGAATACGCATTCTACGCTGCTAATAATATACGTATTCTACACGTTTATAACGTTCGAACATTTTGTACAAACTAAAGTATAAAACTAACGTATATATTACATGCATATACATATATTGTACGTTATTTTATGTACATATAATATGTATATATGTATATATGTATGTATGTATGCATGTATGTATATATATATGTATATATATATATATATATATATATATATATATATATATATATATATATATTGTATAGTATATTATATCCTTGGGATAACAAAATCACTCCATCTAGTTTGGCTTCCATGTTTCGTTGACGTCATTGTAGAACTCGCCGGCGGGGTTGAGGACCTGATCATTAAGAAATCCTGCTATGGTCTCTTGAATTGCTTTCAATTGGGCACGTCGTATGACTTTTCCTTCAACCATAGAGTCTTCAATAAAAGTTAAAGAAAAAGTATTAATATATATATATATATGTGTGTGTGTTGGTCACTTGATTACTTATATATATGAGCAACAAAAGAAATTGTGAATATATGAATATATTTATATAACATACTTTGAGGATCTCTTCAGGAGTTCTTTTTGTGTACGCCCCGATAAACTCGCAAACATAGTATCCGCAGTAGTAGTTCCTCTGTTCTTGCCTCAGAACCCACTTTTACGAGAAAAAAGATCCGGTGAATTGAAAGCATGCATGGTGTTAATTGAATTATATATATATAAATGTAGATAGTACTTACTTTGTGTGCGATAACATCCAGTGGCGCTTTGCAATATTTCATGTGGTGATTCTCAATGAAACTTTTCCGAACACTGCGCCTAATAAAATAAAACATTAATTTGGTCTTTAATAATTGTTGCAGTTAAGAGATTGGGGTATATATAGTTGCTAGAGAGACCATATTATCCTTGGATAATATCTATCATGTCTTGGTACTCTGTTTGCTCTTTTCTTAACGAGTCTAAGATTCTCAACCGACTATTGGCCATATCGATGACCATCAATATTCAGTGATTGCTGCATATGTTTTTATACACAAATATGATCGACATTAACTAGAGTCATATATGTATATATATGGGAGATAGCTTAGCTAGTAAGCAAATAATTGAACAAATGTTCATATGATCGACATTAATTATTTAACACTCACTTGAAGTTGTAGGGGAAGAGTATGTCCTTGTTTTGTTGGTTCACTAAGAACCTCATGAGATTTTTCTCGAGTTCAGCTTTCCATTGAGGCGGGGAATTAGGGTGTTTGAATACGACATTTGGATCAACGAAACCAACATCATTATCCTTTCTCTTTCTTAGCTCTGTTATCTCATATCTGCATATATAAAAATATAGTCTGAGGATATATAATGTATATATATATACATGTAGCTTTATATATACACACTTTAATAGTAGAAAATAATCACACTTACAGACAATAGCAGCTAATGGGACTTTTGTCGAGAGAGTCCAGGTGGCGTAGTTGGTGTAATTCTTCAAACTCAACATATATAACGTCATCGCCACGAAAGTAATATTGGTTTCTAACTCTGACAGTAACAAAGGCCTCTCCCCGTTCATACGCCACCATGTACCACTTGTTTAGCAGGTACATTTGTGTACCCAGTTCATCTAAGGTCTCAGGGTTGTATAGACTCTTTCCACGTTCAAATTTCTTCCAAGGATTCACTTTTGGAGTAGATGGTCCTTCAGCGAGCACTTGGGCAAGGTCCAAACTAGTTTCCTCGTAAAACCGAGCCAGCTCCTCAAAATCGACGTCTAAGTCTAAGTTTGAACCATATTGATTATGAACGACAAGAGGGGGGACTGATTGTTGCGATTGTTGTCCAAGTTGTGCAACACCTTTCCCTGGTCTAGTCTTTTTCTGCGCCGCCTCAAATGACTTGGTGAGAGAGTGGTCGTAGTCCGATTTTGGTCGGGTCTTTTGAGATTCCTGCTTTTTTTGATCCACCTTCTTTCTTAGAAGATCTAGAGGTAGGTAGAAGTATGATTTCTCCGGGTTCTCCCTCTCTTCTCGTTGCTTTTTTACTTTTTCGAAGAAACTGTCCACATCTTTTTTTACTACAGCTTTTAATTCCTTTTCACTTTTCTCGAAAGACAGTTTTTGGGGAATAACTGGATTAGATGAGGCTTTCTTCTTTGCCGGCTGGTGGGACAACGACTTTGTTTGCGGGGCGGACCTCTTAGGAGCTGGCTTCCTCTTAGTCATCAAGGGAGGCGGGGCAGCCGTTGGAGGCGTTGGAGACCTCCTTGGAGGTGGCGGCGTTACCACCCGATTGCCCGGAGCACTATGATGATCTGGAGATTGAATAATTGGACTTAGGTTGGCGGAGGCCCTGCTGTGTGATTACAAAAAAGAATAATTAGGTATAAGAAATTGTTATTATTAATCATGCATGTCAATAGAAAGTTTGTGAAAAAATTGTTTCGTTCACTTTTGTCCGCACCTATTGTCTGGCAGTTGAGGAAGCAGCGGTGGACTAGGGACCCCGGGAATAATGATGTAGCGCTTGCGCCATAGTATGAATGTTTTCTCTGCTTCTCCTAGAGTCTTCTCCCCATCACCTCCTGGAATGTCAAGAGGCAGGTCACTAAAACCTTTGTGAACTCTATCAACTAAGACGCTAACATATCTAGGTGGTATTATTGCCTCATGGATTCTTGGTGTCTTGGTTGGATCTGGAGGAGAAAAAACACCGAGAGCCACCATGATTGTGGCATTCTCTTTTGGAATATGTAGCTCACATGATGTAAACGGTGCAGTGATGTCATCCACGGGGAAACATAGCATTGCGTCATCTTGATTTGGCAACTCCGTGGAAGCGCAACTGCTTTTCAACTGATCAGGGGGGCTAATATTAATGTTCATTCCTGGATCTGATGCCTGCCTCTGGGCACTCATTGCTATTTGCACTTGCTTTATGATTTCGTCCTGCATTCTAGCTTGCATGTCTTTTTAGCGCTCCTGTGCTTGAAGCAATGCCTCCCGTGACTCACGAACCAATTCCTCCAACCTGCTGATCCACGCTGCATCCTCATCCTTCCTTCTCTGCCAGCTTCTGTAGGTATCTCTATCATCAGGAAACCATGCTCCCAAGAAATATTCCGTCCAAAACCTCTCGTTCGGCCACTGTGTTCAGCGGTCTCGAGGGCATACGTCAGTTCATCTTTCTCTCTATTGGGCCTGAATGCACCAATAGTTTTAGCTTGTAGAGCATAAGATAATCTTTGTGTTGCTCTTTTGAGTTTTGAGCCATGAATCAGCTTCCCGGTCTCTAGGTCCAGTCTTCCCCCATGAGCGAAAGACCAATTCTTCGCGCGTTTGGGCCAATTGAGTGATTCTGGTATGATACCCTTGGCAAGAATGTCCACTTCCATTTTTCCCACTTGGGAATGGCAGTCGCGTAGCCACCAGATCCCATGCCATGGTGGTATACCTTCTATTGGGCATTCTCTTGGTTCCTTCTCACCCGTTCCTCACCCTCTTCCGATGTCTTGTACTATACAAAATCATTCCAGTAGGGCCTCAACTTCGCGAGCGGGCCACTAGTATTGAAATTGGGCATTACGTTCTTCTTGACGTATTTCATGTATAGGGATTTCTTCTAAGTTTGAAATTGTGTGGCCATCTTCTTCATAGCCCAATTTCAAACTAGTTCCTTCAATTCATCATCGTTGATAGCATCATAATCATCCACTTGCAACGTGAAATGTTGAAGAATATCATCCCAAATTAAATTCTTATCAAGATCAGAGACAAAACTAACATGAGGCTCGTTGATCTTTTGCTTCCATTCACGGGCACTGATCGGAAGTCTATCCCTTACAAGGCACCCATAGTGTTGCATGAATTTCCTTGCGTGTGGACCAAGTGGTTCGTCTGTCTTGATATTGAATTCCGATATTATGTAGCGCCCCTCCAATGGCTTTTTCGGGCCTCGAATTTTTTTTGCTTTTCGCCGTTGTTGTCATCGATCTAGAGGGCTACGTATAATAGATGATAGATATTCAAATATATATATATATAATATTCAAATATATATATAAATATATATACCTCACCTGTATTTTCTTGCTCAATATTTTCTTGGTTATCTTCAAGAGCCAGGTATTGACTCCTGTCATCTACATCCTGCTGGTCACCATCGGCAAATTGAGTGCCGGTATTGATAATATTCATCATTTCTTCATCCATGTTGTCTCTCGGGGCAGCCATCTAGCTTTTACACCACCAGATATATCTATAAAAAATAAAAACTATATCTATAAAATGAACTCCTACAAGACGTGCCACCTCAAGGATAGTAACATTTGTAAAAATCATTTCTGTATCTGTACTAGTGATAGAATCTAGCATAAGCCTTATTTAAGTGCCTAGCTTGTTTGAAGGGGAAATCTTAACTGACAAATTTTAAAGGTTTCCAGAGCGTTTAACACTACTCTGCTTGCCGAGAAAGTTGCTAGTGTTGTGTCGTTGGCATTTTTCATGGCCGTGGCCATGGTCATTGTGTTCTCGTCTTTTACTGCGGCAGGTAAGTAATTCACATGATATTTCTGCAAATTAACAGAAGAATAGGAGTGTACACACATAACAATCGATTATCGTTTATATTTATATATATACTACGTTTGGGTACGGTGATTGACAGACTACTGCGACGATATCGGGACGTGTGAATAAATAACCATCCGTACTAGTTGACCTTGCTTACGTGATCATCTCGGCGAGCATTTCTCCACCGGACGGCACCGTACTTGGCCACGGAAGAGCTCCGATTCTACGAGGAAGGGAACACGGTCTTCCACGACCGTTGCCACTCTCCCTCGTAGAATCAAAGCTCCTCCTTGACGTCCGTTACCGCTCGGCAGAGAACATGCTCGCCGAGCTGAACACGGTCCGCAAGTTCAACTAGTACGGATTTTCTACAATTTTCTAACTAGTCGTCATAAGCTACCGCGCAAAAAGGAGGAAACGACGAGACACCGGGCGCGCCCGTGCTCCACTGAGCTCGATGGCTAAGCGCAAAATTGCATTACAAGATTGCCAGCATGAGGGCTCGGCACACGCATCCATCCAATTACAAAAGGTTGGAGCAATTAATCCATCATAAATGGATTATATATGGTGGCGGCGGTGGCTCACATCCAATGTGTCGTCCAGCTCCTGCAGCCAAAAAAACATGTTAGAGACTTAGACTTTACTAAAAAAACATGTTATAGAAGTATGCACCAAATTGATGAGCCAAATTGATACTAATGGAAATCAGCAGACTATTGTTTATAACAGCAACATGTACAAAACAAATGCAAAAGCAAGCATCTCACTATATCTTCAAAAATGCTTCCATTGTCAATGTTGCTCTCATCAGCATAGAGATTTTGTCGCAAAAAGTGTCTACCACTCAGGTTCCAATCCAAACTTCAAAGATCATGCACATATTCTATATTCATACAAAAGCATCTTTTTTATGACTTGTAGAAATTGCAAAAGCTCATGATATTAGCCATAACTCCTACCAGATCAAAGTTAGCTCCTGCCCAGATTCTAGATTCATACAAAAGCTCATTTGCAACAAGTATGTACAAATGTATAAAATCATAACTCTAATAAACATGATCACCTAGTGGAGAAGATGAGGCCCTTCTACACTTGAGCATGCTACCACGTTTTTAGTCTAATCTAACTGAACCTGACGACATACCTGATCAGGGCATTTAGCACCTTAAATAGAACAAAGATTAGTACATAAATATAATACGTTATCCAAACAATAGCAACACACACAACTGTCATGCACAGCACTGATCATCTCGCAACATCACGCCACAGCTACGGCACATCACGCCACAGCTACGGCACATCACGCCAACCTAGCCCGGCGATCTCCATCGTCATCGGAACACCAACTATGGCATCATCAAGGGAAGTGCAGAGGAAGAGGGAGATCGGGGCCAAACCTGGAGACGTGCCATAGCTGTGGCCTGCTACAGATCTTGAAGAAGACTGCTTGGGGCGAGGTGGGCCGGGGACGAGGACGACGCGAGGCGTGCGCTGGCCGATCGGTGACAGCGTGCGCGCGTGAGGCGAGGCTAGGGTGGCCTGGGGGCGGCGGCGCTGCTGGATCGATCTGGTGGAGAAGATGAGGCTTGCGGAGACAGATAGGTTTTATAAAGGGAGACCTTTAGTCCCGGTTGCCGCTACGAACTGGGACTAAAGACCCTTTAGTCCTGGGTGATGATTAGAACCGGGACTAAAGGTCTGATCTTTAGTCCCGGGTGTAGCCACGGCCTGGGAGTAAAGGTTATTTTGGCGGGCTGCAAAAACGCATGCCACCTTTAGTCCTAGGTGATGATTAGAACCAGGACTAAAGGTCTGATCTTTAGTCCTGGGTGTCTCCACGACCCGGGAGTAAAGGTTATTTTGGCGGGCTGCGAAAACGCAGCCCACCTTTAGTCTCGGGTGTAGCCACGGCCCGGGAGTAAAGGGCATTTTAGGCCCGGGAGTAAAGGTAGTCTGCAGTTGGCTTTCTTCGATTTCCATAAGTTTTTTCCTTTTTTATATATTTCTTTTATATAAAAATGCATAGAGTTATTAATTACCTAATAAATAAAATATTACCAAAAAATTATTAAAAAATCCTGGACTTGGTTTTGCATTATTATACACAACAAAAAATTGTAACCTAAACTCTTTTGTTTTACTGTATGAATATTTGACATAGTGTAAATAATAATTACAATTTGCACCATGCAAAAATATACTACTTAATTAAAATCATTAAAACTATTGCTTTTCGACAGGAAATTAGTTTTCACATCTTATTAACATTGATCATTTGGTTTTTCATCACACATTCTCCACGGGAAATCCACCGTCTAGCAGAAAATTCATTTAAACCGTAGAAAATATGAAAACACGATAAAAAAATCTGAAGTCACAATTATTACATAATAGGTCTAATACATCACTAAATATATCAAGCGGGCACAGTAGTGAACTTCTTCTTAACGTATATCCCTTGGTTATGATCGCGTCGTAACCATGGAGTGTCCTCATCATTTAGCTAGATGCTTGGGTCTTTGTTCACTATGAAGGGTGGAATTCGGTCATCCTTTTCATAATCTTCTGATATGTCTAACTTGTCTTCAATTCCAACGATGTTTTTTTTCCCTAAAAGAACTATGTGGCGCTTTGGCTCATAGATCGGGTCGTTGTTGTTTTTCCCTCTCTTCGGTTTTGTAGACATGTCCTTGACATAAAACACCTGATTCACATCCTTGGCAAGGACGAATGGTTCGTCTTTGTACCCAATATTGTTGAGGTCCACAGTCGTCATTCCATACTGGTTGTCGACTGCTACCCTGCCTCCAGTCGCCTTTACCCATTGGCACTTCAACAAAGGTACCTTAAAAGTAGGTGCATAGTTTAGTTCCCATATCTCCTCTATGCGTCCATAATATGTTTGCTTATTTCCATTAGGGTCGGTGGCATCTATGTGGACACCACTATTTTGGTTGGTGCTCCTTTTATCTTGGGCTACTATGTAAAATATATTCTCATTTATCTCGTACCCTTTGTATGTGAGGATATGCCACGATGACTGCCTAGCCAACAAATACAATTGCTCATCAATACTCTCATCACCCTGACATTATTTTCACAACCAGTCGCTGAAAGTTTCTATGTGCTGACGCGTAATCCAAGCTTCAGACTTCCCTAGAAACTCAGATTAGAGCAACTCTTTATGTGTCTCGATATACGGATCCACCAAGGAGGAGTTTTGCAGAACTGTGTATTGTGCTTTATTAAAATAATTATCTTGTGTACCAATATATGGTTTCTTCCCTAGTGTCCCCTTTCCACTTAGTCTCCCCTCGTGTCGTGATTCAGGAACACCAACCAGGTCAAGGTCAGGAATAAAGTCAACACAAAACTCAATGACCTCCTCTGTTCCATAGCCCTTGGCGATGCTTCCTTCTGGCCGAGCACGGTTGTGAACATATTTCTTTAGGACTCCCATGAACCTCTCAAAGGGAACATGTTGTGCAGGAACACAGGACCGAGAATGCTAATCTCCTTGACCAGGTGAACTAGGAGGTGTGTCATGATATTAAAGAAGGAAGGAGGGAACACCAACTCAAAGCTAACAAGACATTAAACCACATCTTTTTGTAGTTTAGCTAGATCCATTGGATCTATTGCCTTCTAAGAAATTGCATTGAGGAATGCACATAGCTTCACGGTGGCTAGACGTACATTTGGAGGTAGAATTCCTCTTAATGCAACTGGAAGCAATTGCGTCATGAGCATGTGGCAGTCATGGGACTTTAAGTTTAGGAATTTCTTCTCTGGTATATTTATTATACCCTTTATATTTGAGGAGAATCCAGATGGTACCTTGATGCTTGCTAGGCATTCAAACATGCTTTCCTTCTCTTCTTTGCTAAGAGTGTAGCTGGTAGTACTTAAGTAATGGCGTCCATCATCTGTCTTCTCTGGATGTAGGTTGTCTCATTCTTTCAAACATCGTAGGTCTTGTCATGCTTCAAGTGCGTCCTTAGGCTTCCCATACACACCCATGAAGCCTAGCAGGTTCACACAAAAATTCTTCGTCAGGTGCATCATGTCGATCGCGCTACGGACCTCTAGGACTTGTCAATAGGGTAGCTCCCAAAATATGGACTTCTTCTTCCACATGGGTGCATGACCGTCAGCGTCGTTCGGAATAGGTTCGCTGCCATGTGCCTTTCCAAATACTACTTTCACATCCTTGACCATATTGAGTACATCCTCACCAGTTCGGTTGCCCGGCTTGGACCGGTGGTCTGCCTTACCTTTAAAATGCTTGCCTTTCTTTCTTAGGGGTGATTCGCAAGAAGAAATCGACGATGGCCAAGGTACATGACCTTTCGACATTTTTCAAGAATATACCTTTAATATCATCGAAACAGTGCGTGCATGCATTATATCCCTTGTTTGATTGTCCTAAAAGATTACTTAGAGCTGACCAATCATTGATTGTTACGAACAACAATGTTTGCAGGTCAAAGTGCTCCTGTTTGTGCTCATCCCACACATGTACACCTGGTCTGTTCTAGAAAAGTAGAAGTTCTTCAACTAGTGGCCTTAGGTACACATCGATGTCGTTGCCAGATTGTCTTGGACCTTGGATGAGCACCGGCATCATAATAAACTTACGCTTCATGCATAACCAGGGAGGTAGGTTGTAGATACATAGAGTAACAGGCCAAGTGCTATGACTACTGCTCTGCTCCCCGAAAGGATTCATACCATCCATACTTAAAGCAAACCTTAAGTTTCTTGCATCATTTGCAAACTCCAGGAATTCTCTATCGATTGCTCTCCACTAGGACCCATCAGTAGGGTGTCTCAACATATTGTCTACCTTACGGTCTTCTTTGTACCATCGCAATAACTTTGCATGGTCTTTGTTTCTGAACAAACGTTTCAATTGTGGTATTATAGGAGCATACCACATAATCTTGGCAAGGATTTTCTTCGTAGGATGTTCACCCTCAACATCACCAGGGTCATCTCACCTAATCTTATACCGCGATGCATGACATACCGAGCATGCATCTAACTTCTCGTACTCCTCGCCACGGTCGAGGATCCAGTCATTAGGACATGCATGTATCTTCTAGATTTCTAATCCCAAAGGGCAGACTACCTGTTTTGCTTTGTACGTAGTGACATGCAATTCATTATCCTTTGGAAGCATCTTCTTTTGGATTTTTAGTAACTCCCCAAATCCCTTGTCAGATACACCATTCTTTGCCTTCTATTGCAGCAATTTCAGTGTGGTACCCAACTTTTTCTGTCCCGCATCACAAGTTGGGTATAGCAATTTCTTGTGATCCTCTAGCATACGCTCGAACTTGATCTTCTCCTTTTCACTTTCGCATTCTCTTTGTGCGTCACGAATGGCCTAACCAAGATCATCAGCGGGCTCATCTTCTGCCACTACCTCTTCTTCAGCTTCCCCCATTGCAGTATCATTGAAGGCACCATACTCAGCAATAATGTCATCATCGTCCCATTGTTCTTCTTCACATTCTTCCATTACAACCCCAGTTTCTCCGTGCTTCGTCCAACAAATATAGTTTGACATGAAACCCGACTTCAACAAGTGTGAATGAAGACTCCTTGAGCTAGCATATTCCTTCAAATTCTTACATATGACACATGGGCAGCACATGAAACCATCGCGTTTGTTTGCCTCGGCCACACGTAAGAAAGAATGCACGCCCTCAATGAACTCTTGGGAGCAGCGATCGGCATTGTACATCCAATGCTGGCTCATCTGCATTACATGACATACATACCATATTAAAACCTAGAACATAATTAGTTAATTATACGACATGCACATGACCACACAAGGTATTAATTTATGAAAGTCTCGCTACAATGTAGACAATCCCAACTACCACTAAAAAAACTAAAGCTAAAATGCACTTCAGCAGCATAAGGATTTCGCGACCAATCCCAACTAAAACAGATAGATCATGCGTTTGTTCAACATCTATGGGCTTCTTTCGTAGGATCACTGCCTCATCAGCCACCATAGCCTCCTATGCAAGAGAGTTTTGCACGTGTTCAACATACTCTTCCTCCCAGTACCAGCCTGAACATCCAGTGCCATCCCACTGAAATTAAAATAAAAAAATTAGAACTTTAATTACAATCATCATGAAAATAAGTATAAATTAACCATAACATCAAATGCGACAAAACAACTCACATTGCGATCCGGACACTTGTAGAAGATACAGCCCTTGTTGGGACACTCCTTCCTCACCCGGTACTCCATCACAATCTTCTCCTCACACTTGCCACGTGCAATGAGAGGAAGGTCCAGCCTCAGACGCTTTGTAACCCGATGAGAGGCCGAGGACCCGGAAGCAGTTGTCATCTACTCTCTATACTCATTTTTAATATAATATAAATTTCTCATTTTATAAACAAATAAAATTAAAAAACTCTAAAATTCTCTATATCTCTAAAGCATGAAGTGTGCTATGCATGCTAGAAATGAAAGCTCAATACTAGTTTTGAATAACTACTTTAACCTTCCTTCATCCAAATATGCAAACTTTAAAGTGATTTTGAGCTTAAATGGCTTACATAAATAAAAAAAATCTACCATAAAAAAACCACATATATCTAGTCCATAAAATGAAATAAGCTACAGATGAAACATGAGAGTATAAAGTTGGTAACCTTTAGAACCAATGGAGGAATGGAAGAAATCTTGTGACCGGTGATGAGGAAGAAGAGAGGCCGGCAATAGCAAGAGAACACTGAGCTCGAAGTGGCTCGGGCTTGGGGAGGAACAAAGGCTATATAGGAGGGTACCTTTAGTCCCAGTTGGAGACAGAAACCGGGACTAAAGGTCCCTTCCTAGTCCCGGACGGAGCCTCCAGCCGGGAGTAGACTTTTACTCCCGGTTAGAGGAACTAGCCGGGAGTAAAAGTTAACCTTTAGTCCCGGTTGGTAACTCCAACTAGGACTAAAGGTCCCCTACAGCAAAAGCCAGCTGCAGTAGCCATTGGGCAGGGACCTTTAGTCCCGGTTAGAGCTACAAACCGAGACTAAAGGTATCTCTAGTTCCGGGCGCAAAAAATACCGAGACTAAAGCCAAATTTTGAGGTGGAATCAAAGGTCATTTCTCTACTAGTGACTACAGGAATAGCGAAAAATTCTCCTTACAAGTGTTAGGTTTTTTTTAGATGTTCGTTTGACAAGAAATTTTTGTGTTCCTTCCAAAAATGAACTTGAACATGTGTAAAGTGCACTTGGACTATTTGTCTAAGTGCTTGTTGTGTGTACTAAGAAGGAGAACAAGTATCTATTGATAATTATACCTTTGCACATCGTATATCATGATTCACGACGATGCTATTTCCTAATATTTGAACATTTTTTGTGGTCGGTTGTCAAGTCAGCTCTGTCACCGTAGTATTGTTTTTTCTGTACGGCAATGGGAGCTACATGGCTCGATGTCGTACGCGGCCTAGATATGCAACAGAGGGAGCTGGTCAAGGCCGATTAGACATTTGTTCTTTGCTCGAGAAACCCATGGACGCTTTACTAGAAGACCCATTAGGGAGATGCACGGTGATGATGTTATAGGATTGGCAAAGCCACCTAGAATGCCAATAAATCTCTTCGAGAGAAACGTCGAACGGCAGGGGATTGGAAGAGTTAAATGTAGAAGATTGGTTTTTGATCAACTATGTAGTTGGATACCTCAATCGGACGTGATCCTCTAATATATATAGAGAGAATGGTCTTAACCCAGTGAGAAAACATCCTGAGACATTAATTTGCAAGTTTGCCATGAGATCCAAGAAGATTGGATCGGATCTAGGACAACTAGATTCGGACAAGGTACGTCATCTGAAGTTCCAATGCACAACTCCCATGTCAGAAGTTCCGATGTCCAACTCCCAAAACTAGGGAGCCTCACCGGTCAGAACTTCCAATAGGTGTTGGAAGTTCCTATATGACCCCATCAATAATTAAATGCAACGTAGCTCAACAAATTCCCAAGTCCAAATTCAACCTTCCCTAATCCTTTCTTGTTGTCAACATATGTCCCACTGTTTTGAAAGCGGAGCATATGCAATATTAAAAAACATATGACAGCAAAGCAACGATTTTAAGCCAACGGTTTAGTTCAAACTACGGTACATGCATGAGCCATTTTGTTCCAACTGTGTATGATGTGTCTGATAAAAACATATGATAAACAACAACGATGTTCCAACCCATCGGCCATTTTACCGACGAGGATGCTGCCACCGCCCACCGGACCTCCACCAAGTTTTGTAGATTTATGTGTTGCAGATCGGCGATAAGCCAAGTAGCCAACATGGAGGTGGAGGTGGTGTCAAATCGGCAAGGAGGACCACACCCATTAATTTTTGCTATGATTTTTGTTGTTTTGTTGTCGATAGATTTGAAATCGGTAATTTTGGTTTATAACTGAAACCAAACTAAAACAACCGAAGACCCAAGGGCTCGGTCTCTATGACTGTCTTCCTCAGCGAGTGTGGCAGAACCACCCGAAATATCATATTTTCGGAGGCGCTCGTCTTCCACCAGACACTAAGCACCCTAAAAGCTGGCTATATCGTACGGTTCTGTCGAGCACACCCCAAGAAAGAACTCGAATAATCCTCGTTTTTCCTCTAGGATCCAATAATAAGAATGAGTTTACAATAATTAGTCAATTTTATACAACAAGAGTTCTTAGAAATACATTATTACAATACCAAGCTCAGAGTGCGGAATTTAAAGCATAATTACAATAAACATCTAACGATAAGATACAAGGACCCGTCTGTACCCACTAGAAGAATTCTCCACACAACAACTACTCTTCAAGCTGCACCTACAACATGGGTAAATAAACCCTGAGTACACAATGTACTCATAAGACTTACCCGACTAGTGGGAATAATTTCCTGACTCCAAAGGATATGATAGGCTTTATGGTTTGTTGGGTTTCCTTTTTACAAAAGCGTTACTAGTATTGAATCCTTATGTATGTTTCTTATTAGCAGTCCTGATTAGTTCATTAGTGAACCATTCTATGTAAGCACATGTTCTACTTCCAAGCAAGAGTTGAGCAATCAGATCCATTTCACCATCTTTCATCTTTCAGTTCTTACTATGGTGCTAGATCGTAGACAAGTCATACCGTATTACACGGTGATTCATGAATCAATATAGCTTAGCTAGGTACCCCCAAAACACATGCTCCGCTTGTACCCCACGCACAAGCAGGACCAATCCACCACTCTCCTGTCTAAGGGTCCAGGTCCCTGTCCAAACTTGGACTCCAAGCCCCCACACCTAAGTCCTGGACTCAGTGTGGTGCTTAGACCTCCACCATCCCCGCCTCGAATCAGTCGGTCCGGAAAGAGCCGGAACCCACGATAAGAGAGCAACGAGCCTTCTAGCTCCCATAAGCAAGTATGTGCTCAGGATAATAAATCTGTGACCTGACTAGAATCCAGTGCAACGGCCTGTCCTTAACCGATACGAACAGAGAAAAAAGTATAACCAAGTTATGCCCCGTTAGCAGCGGGACACAACCTCTTACACCCACAATTACCTGTACCATATCCCGGCCCGGTCTCCATTTCCATTCACCATTTTATCATGAGAGTAATATTAATAATCACCTATTACGAGTAACGGTAGTTTACTCACGCTACCAAAAAACCTAAGCATAGCAGCTACGTGCACCTATACTAGTAGGACTCATATGATAGATATATTTATGCTGGTGGTTTCCATAAAATGCCTGTAATGTAAATGCAAATCACATATATATATGTATATATATAGTGATTATTCAAAATAAGGGTTATGCACTGGGGCTTGCCTTGGGCAGACTCGATGTCAGCTCAGTCAGTCAGTGGCGGCTTTGGGACCTCCTCCTACACGAGGATCTTCTCCTCGTACTCCTCGATCACCTCCTCGAACTCGTGATCTCCGATGATCACGATCTTCGCCAACTCGTTCTCTACATGCATGCGATGATGATGTAACACTTAGCATTTCGGCAATAGCAACTCTTAAAATAAGAATACACATCATAAACTACTAAGCTAGCTCTAATGACTAAGATACTAAGCTAACTATCATCTTTAACAAGTAAAGTGTTGGGTTCAACTATCAAACACCTAGCTTTACAAATGAAGGATATATCTCTATTTCTACTAATGATTTAATGTATATTTGAAACAAAGAGCATTTAACTACCCTTATGTTAAGTCTATTCTAAAGCTACAAAAATCACAGTGAGCACATAATAATACCATAAAACTATTGTAAAATTTTTAAAGCTAAAGCTATCACCATTTTGCCACAAAACTTCCTACAATATTTAACCTAATAATATCAAGAACTCTCAAATGATTTAATAGCTCTTGGTATCAACAAGTATACATATGAACTAAATACACTAACAGATAGAGCACAATTTTAGAAACTTAACAAAAATTTATTTCACAATTTTTGGACATCTATATTATTTTTTATTAATTATCAAAGTTCAGCTCAGAATTGAAATGAAAAGCTATTTCTATTTTTCCACGAAAAAGGTAAATCGCTTTTGGCCCAACGTGGCCCACACGGGGCAACGCGTGTGTGAGCGCGCGGCGGGCCACGGTTGGGGAATCCCGCGCGTGCTGGCACATTAGCAAAAATGCGCCTGGACTTCAAGCAAAACAACCCGCAGTCCACGTTACTATTTCTATAGATAGCAACTTTACAACGAAACCCTCAAAATTTTCTCCTCTTTACAAAGGCAAGGCCACCGGCCTTCCCCGCACGCGTCGGCACGGCAACCGGTGGCACTGGTGCTTATGCCGGCCACATGGTACCCACGTTGACCTATCTATGAGGCCGGCGCTCACCTAGGGTTCAACGTGAGATGATGGGTAGCGGTTGCACAAGCCGGGATGCCATAGAAGGACTTCTCCATGATGGCGGGCACCCTGCGACAATGGCGATAACATTCTGGTGAGCCGCAGCAACAACAAGGTGGTAGGGGTAGCGGGTGGGCAACGAGAACTCACCAGTGACCTTACCGAGAAGCCGGCTCAGTTAGAGATGACCCAAATGAGGCTATCCACATCCGTGCGGCAAGGTGAACGGCGAACCGCAAAGGCACGACCACGTCAGCGGCGAGTAGGCGGCACTAGATCTATGACTAGCGTGTGCATGACGAAGAGGGAGCCAAGGTGAGCTAGTGGTGCAGAGGATTTAGCGTGGAGTAAAGTGGCGGAGGCTAGCCACGACGCAGGCAGTGACGGGCCATAACGGCATGGCGGCGGACAGAGCTCCAAAATTGGATCTCAGCATGATGCGAGTCAAAGCGAGGTGGGGTCGGCTAGAGAGGGGCGTGAGGATGGAGACGTGAGCCCAAGGAATTGATGAGAGGTGCTCGCTCTCTAGTTTCACCGTGTCATGACATGACGGCAGCAGAAAACACAGGGAAAAGAGCAAAAGAGAGAGACAACGCGGCAGGTGGGCTCAGCTCGTCCTTGCCCTGGCAGGACGCGAGCGGTAGGAACGGGAGGCCCATGCACCAGTGCTAGCCGATAGGCGCACGCCTGACTGGCATGGCCTGTGTAGCCATAGTGCCTTAAATGGCATGGCGACGGTGGCTCGCCCACGTGTGCGCGGCAGAGGCGACACGTACAGGGGCGGCAATAGCATAGAGATGCACTGGACCGGTGCGGAAGCGACGATGATGCGACAGCAGCAGCAGCGTCATGACTTGAGGAGGGTCGGCAGTGTGGACACGATGGTAGCACAGCGCAGCTGCGGTGGCACGCAAGACGACAGCGTGAGGTGGAGCAGCATGGCATGGGGCCAGTGGCTTGCTGCGGTCGTCCTCGGCCAAGCCCAGGTAGCTTGACCGGCCAAGCACGGTGGCACGGTTTACCACACGGGATGCGGCCATGTGCGTGTCATGAGAAGGGCATACGGTGACCGTGCACCCAGCGCCAACCAACCCGAGACAGTGACACGCATGAATTTTAAAGAGTTCAATACGACCAAACGATTGCTTTAGGACCTAAACCATCTTCACCATGCTCAAGATGGCACATGAGACTACCAAATCGAGCTATAACACTACACCACCCTTTAACCCAATCTCTCACAATAAATTGCTAAACATAGCAGTGTCTAACTGTTGGCAGACTTGAAAATTTCTAAGTTTTGGAGTTGAATTTGATTTCCATTTGCGATTTCTAAGCTAGTGGAAATATTAGCTAGTAATATCATTTTTTAACCGCAAGTATTTCATTATCATCTACAAAGTTTGTACTTCCAACTTTATTAAGGTGACACATATATGTTCTATAGCATTTTTTCTTAATAAAAGTTGGTTTTAAACCCTAAGTGATATAACATGACTATCGAATCAACTTTTGTTTCACATTTCTGTTGATCGTTTCAAGTTATAGAAATTGATCTACACACTCTATTACATGCATTAACACATAAACATGATGCTCATGACATGCTTTAGTAAATGATTTACAGTGTAACACCGAGGGTGTTACAAATCTACCCCCTTAAACAAAATCTTGTCCCGAGATTTCTTGTGCCTAGTGTGGGGAAAAGAGATAAGAAACAATTTTTTATTTAAACAATCACCACGAGGAACTAGAAAGAAGGTGGGGATAATGCTTCAAGATATAGCTTTCTTGCTCCCACATTGCTCTATCCTCCGAGTGATTTTGCCACTAAACTTTATAAAACCTCACCACAATGTTTCTAGTCACTCTTTCTTTTTCATCTAAGATCTTGACAGGATGCTCAATATAAGACAAATCGGGCTAGAGAGGAAGTCCTTCAATTTCCACAGCTTCATCAGGGACCTGCAAACACTTCTTTAACTAGGAAACATGGAAGATATTATGCACTGCTGACAAAATATCTGAGAGCTAGATACGATAGGCAGCAGAACCAAAATGATGTACACCTCTCATGGGAGACACCTTGAGATACACATGATCACCAACTTCAAATTGCAAGGGCCTTCTTCGCTTGTCCACATAAGTTTTCTGATGACCTTGAGCTGCCTTCAAATAACTTTGAATAACACTGACTTGCTCTCTTGCTTCTTTGATAAAATCAGGTCCAAAATATCCATGATCACCCACCTCAACCTAGTTAAGAGGTGTTCTACATTTCTTGCCATATAGGGCCTCAAATGGTGCCATTCGAATGCTTTCTTGATAACTATTGTTATAAGAAAACTCAGCTAGAGTCAAGCATTCGTCCCACTTTTTAGGAAAAGAAATGGCACAAGCCATCAACATATCTTCAAGTACCTAATTGACTCTTTCAGTCTGACCGTCAGTTTGCTGATGATAAGCTAAACTTCTGAGGAGACTAGTACCAAGACTTTTCTAAAGTTGCTCCCAAAAACGAGAGACAAAGACCAACCCTCTATCAGAGACGATAGTAAGAGGATCTCCATGTAGAGTCACAATCCGGTCAAAATACAACTTGGCATACTTCTTGGATGAATATCTGGTATCCACCGAAAGGAAATGAGCGGACTTGGTAAGGCAATCCACAATGACCCAAATAGAGTTATACCCCTTTGTCGTGCGGGACAAACCCACAACAAAATCCATAGAAATATCCTCCTATTTCCAAGTAGGGATAGGCAAGGGCTGTAAAAATCCACGCGTACGCATATGGTCTACCTTAACTCTTCCACAAGTGTCGCATTCCACGACGTACTTAGTGATATCCTGCATCATATTTGACCACCAATACAAGTGGCGCAAATCATGGTACATCTTGTTACTTCTTGGATGGATGGATAACTTGGAATGATGAGCTTCATCCAAAATCTTTCTTCTAAGCTCATCACTTGAGGGAACAACCAATCTGTTCTTGAACCTCGCTACACCTTGATCATCAATACTAAAATGTGGACCCCGCCCTTCGGCAATTAACTTCTTGATATGTGGAATTTTCAAAACATCTTGCCTTTGCTCTATAATAATTTGCTCAAGTAAATCCGAGACTAAAGCAATGTGAGCTAGCACCTCAGCATGGTTGAGAGACAAAGGTGCTTCTTCAACTTGATACAACTTCTGACTTAAGGCATCAGCCACCACATTAGCTTTTCTAGGATGGTAATGAACCTCTAAATTATAATCCTTGATTAGCTCCAACCATCTCCGTTGCCTCATGTTTAGCTCAGACTGAGTGAAAATATATTTCAGGCTCTTGTGATTCGTATAAATATGTACCTTATTTTCCAACAAATAATGCCTCCAAATTTTTAGAGCGTGCACCACAGTAGCCAACTCTAAATCATGGGTGGGATAATTCACCTCGTGCTTTTTCAGCTGGCATGAAGCATAAGCTATCACACATCCATCCTGCATAAGCACGCATCCCAATCCAGTCCTTGAGGCATCACAATACACATCAAATGGTCTATCAATATCTGGTTGGGCAAGAATAGGAGCAGTGGTAAGAAATTTCTTTAGGGCTTGGAAAGCTTCTTCACAAGTCAGACTCCATACAAACTTGACATCTTTCTAGAGCAACTTGATCATTGGTTGGGCTATTTTGGAGAAGTCAGGGATGAAGTGCCGATAATAACCAGCAAGACCAAGGAAATGACGGATCTGATGCACTGACTTTGGAGACTTCCAATTTAACACATCTTGCACCTTACTTGGATCTACAGAGATACCCGCAGGTGTTAGAACATGTCCTAAAAACTGTACTCGATCTAACCAAAACTCACACTTGCTTAATTTGGCATACAACTTGTGTTCTCTCAATCTAGTCAGTACTATTTGGAGATGTTGGGCGTGCTCTTCATTGTTCTTGGAGTATATCAAAATATCATCAATGAACACCACTACAAACTTATCCAACCCTGGCATGAAGACTGAATTCATGAGATACATAAAGAATGCAGGAGCATTGGTGAGACCAAAAGACATGACTAGGTACTCATAAAGCCCATACCTAGTAGAGAAAGTTGTCTTTGGTATATCTTATGGTCTGATCTTAATTTGATGATACCTAGAATAAAGATCAATCTTTGAAAACACTTTTGCACTAGCCAACTAATCGAACAAAGTATCAATACGAGGTAAAGAATACTTGTTCTTAATAGTTACCGCATTGAGAGGGCGGTAATCTACACAAATCCGTAGAGTACCATCCTTCTTCACAAAAATAGTTGAACAACTGAAAGGTCCTAATATGGCTAGAGGGGGGGTGAATAGCCTATTTAAAAATCTACAAATCAACTAGAGCAATTTGATTAGTATGACAAATAGCGTAAGCAAACTTGCTCTTGCTCTACAAGGGTTGCAAGCCACCTATCCAACAATTCTAGTTGCAATGATTACTTAGGCACACAAACTTGCTATGTAATTACTCACTAAGAGCTCTCAACCTAGCTACTCTAAAGAGCTCAACTAGATGAATATAAATAATAAAGCAAGCTCTCAATTCTAATTACACTAAAGAGCTTGTGTCAACTAGTTTGCAAGAATGTAAATAAGTGAGTAAGGTGATTATACCAATGTGTAGGGGATGAACCAATCACAAGATGAATATATAGCCAATCACCGGGAGAATGCCAAAGACAAGAGACAATCGATTTTCTCCCGAGGTTCACGTGTTTGCCAACACGCTACGTCCCCGTTGTGTCGACCAACACTTGGTGGTTCGGCGGCTAAGAGGTGTTTCACAAACCTCGTCCACACGATTGGACACTACAAGAACCGACCCACAAGTGAGGTAACTCAATGACACGAGCAATTTACTAGAGTTACCTTTTGGTGCTCCGCCGGGGAAGGTACAACTCCCCTCACAATCACCGGAGACGGCCACGAACAATCACCAACTCGTGTCGATCCTCCACCGCTGCTCCAACCATCTAGGTGGTGGCAACCACCAAGAGAAACAAGCGAAATCCGCAGCGCAACACGAATACCAAGTGCCTCTAGATGCAATCACTCAAGCAATGCACTTGGATTCTCTCCCAATCTCACAAAGATGATGAATCAATGATGGAGATGAGTGGGAGGACTTTGGCTAAGCTCACAAGGATGCTATGTCAATGAAAATGTGCAAGAGACCTCCTTTGAGCCGGCCATGGGGCTATAAATAGAGCCCCCATCAAATAGAGCCGTTATACCCCATCATTGGGCAAAACGCGCTCTGACCGGACGCTCCGATCATACTGACCGAATGCTGGCCCTCAGCGTCCGGTCGCCCGATGGACGCCACGCGTCACCAGCTTCAAACGCTGTTCGTCAGATTTCAACAGCTACGAAGCTGACCGGATGCTCCGGTAAAACTGACCGGACGCTGAAGCCCCAGCGTCCGGTCGTTTCTAGTAAGCTCCCCGAGGCATATTTTTTCAACCAGACGCGTCCAGTCCACCTTGACCGGACACAGACCAGCGTCCGGTGCAATACCCTTGTCACTGTGTCGCCATGTCAGTTTGACCGAACGTAGAAACCAGCGTTCGGTGCATCTTAGGTCCAGCATCCGGTCAGTTGACCGACGCCAGCAACTTCGCGATCAACTTGTTTTTACTTCTAACTTCTTCACCCTTGCTCCAAAGAGCCAACCACAAGAATTTGCATCCGGCGCAATAGAAAATAGGCATTTTATTTTCCCGAAAGCACCAAATCCCATCTCAACCCTGCAAACACCACCTCCTATGTAGATGTGCCAGCACTACCAAGTGTATCACCTTGTGCACAAGTGTTAGCATGTTTTCACAAACATTTTCAAGGGTGTTAGCACTCCACTAGATCCTAAATGCATATGCAATGAGTTAGAGCATCTAGTGGCACTTTGATAACCGCATTCCGATACGAGTTTCACTCCTCTTAGTAGTACGGCTATCTATCCTAAATGTGATCACACTCACTAAGTGTCTTGATCACTAAAACAAAATGGCTCCTACATTTTATACCTTTGCCTTGAGCCTTTTGTTTTTCTCTTTCTTCTTTTCCAAGTTTAAGCATTTGACCATCACCATTGTCATGATCTTCGCCATTGCTTCATCACTTGGAGTAGTGCTACCTATCTCATAATCATCTTGATAAACTAGGTTAGCACTTAGGGTTTCATCAATTAACCAAAACCAAACTAGAGCTTTCAACAACCCCATGGTGAAGAACTAGGATGGATAAATCCCTTCTCCAATAATTCCTCTAACTACTTTTTCATTTCTGCTACTTCTTTAGGAGCCATGCGGTAGGGACGCCATGAAATAGAAGCAGCGCTAGGTTCTAACTCAATGAAAACTCCACTTCTCTATCCGGTGGAAACCTAGGTAGATCTTTAGGAAAGACATCTGGGAACTCACAGACCATAGGAATAGAGGCAAGATCAAGAGAAGCTTCAACATGACCAACAACTGGTATGGCTGGATCTGAGGGCATAAGGAGAGACATTCTATCCTCGAAAGAAGGAAGTCGTAACTCAACAACTCTCTTCTTAAGGTTCAAGACTACCCCATAAACTCGCAACCAGTTTATGCCCAGAATTGCATCTATGCCTTGCCCAGGCAACTCCATGAACTGGAGGCGATAAGTGTGAGTGTCTAGCTCTAATCCGACTGTGTTCGTTCGAGTATTAACGCACAACTACGCACCCAGGGTACTGATTCTATAGGCAACAGGAATAGCCATAAGAGAGATATTGTGCTTCTGTGCAAACCCTATGCTCATGAATGAATGTGATGCACTAGAATCAAACAACAAATATGCTAGGTGGGAATTAATGGTAAACATACCAGCCATCATAGGTTCATTCTGCAAAATCTCCTTAGCCTCAGTAAAGTTAACTTGTCTAGAGCAACTTATGGTCACCTTCTTCTTGATAATCGTCCTCTTGACCAGATGGGAGTTGGCTGAAGGCTAGGAAGATTGCACAGGCTGGTTCTATGGACACTCCCATGTATAGTGGCCTTCCTTGCCACACTTGAAATAAGCACCCGACTTGTTCCCCTGTCGCTGACGAGGCAAAACTTGCTGTCCCTGAGGCTGCCATTGCCCCTACTGAGTAGGTGCATGATACTGGGTGGGAGGCGCCTGGTAAGTCTGCTGAGGCTAATGGAACTATTGCCTATCCAAAGAATGATAGGGCACCTGCTTGACAACCTGTACCTTCTAAGCCTGGGGGTGACTAGAAGACCTAATAATCACCTGCTTGCGCTTCCACTCAGCCTGAGAGTCACGCTAAAGTCCTTCCATGGCAATAGCAGCATTCATCATAGCACCAAAAGTATGGTAGTTTCCTGTGTACAACTACTTCTATGAACTACAAGAGAGGCCACGATAGAAACGATCCCTCTTCTTCTCATCAGTGTCTACATGGGTCCCAATATACTGTGCCAGATGGTTGAACCTATTCACATAATCCATCACAGACATGCTCCCTTGCTTCAAATCTAGGAACTCAGTCAACTTCCTATTCAGCACACCAGCAGGGATGTAGTACTCTTGGAAAGTAGTGGTAAACTCCTGCTAAGTCACACAGTGGTCCACCAGCTACATGGCATTGAACATGTCCCACCATGCACTGGTAGAACCTAGCAGCTGTTGCACTGCAAAGCGCACCTTCTGTTCTTCCATCATGGTGAGTAGTTGAAACTTCTACTCTAGAATACGAAGCCAATGCTCCGCATCTAGAGGCTTAGCCATCGGCGTGAACGTGGGTGGGTGCGTCTTCAAGAAACCCTAGTAAGAACAGGGCCCCTTGGGACCGTGGGCACCATCCTCGTTCCCACCATTGCCTCTGTGGCCCCCACGGGTGAAGCCACCAATGGCCTAGGCAAGCATCTCTAAGGCATGGGCTGACTCGCGCCGAGCAGCCAGCATCTTCGCGTGTCATCTCTGCATGGGTCATCGAAGGTGGTGTTGGCAGAGGAGGAGCCAGACGTGGGGCCTCATGCCTATCCCCATTGGTGTGGCCATTGTCATCACCGTGACCTTTTCACCCTGGTCTTCACCAAGACCATGGCCCGTCCCAGTACTGGTGCTCCCGTGACTAGACCTTAGGTTCATCTATAAACAGATAGGAACCAACCATTAGGGGCAACACCTCTAGATCAGGAATAAGAGATTTAGAGAAATGACAAGACTTTTATTAAAGCATTCTTTTATGTTATCCTATCAATTTACTAATCCAAATTATACGTGTGGGGGGGGAAGTTTAGTTTAAGCAAGATTCTCTTTTTATGATGCATGCATTGGCCTACCTGTTCACTCAAGCTGGAATATAGCGGCATTCACAAAAAAATTTGGCACATCGCACACTCACTTTCCGTACTCTAAACGATTCTTACGCATCGTAAGTTAGTGTACTTATAGAAAATTGATTAGATAAAACTAGTGCCGCTATCCTAGATAGACCATATTGTTAGGGCTTATACTTATTTACACAATTTTTATCATATCCTACCTTTTGCAAAACTTTTGTTAATCAAATTTTAGGTTTTGAAAAGAGCTATGAAACCCGTAGACTCATTATTGGCTCTGATATCACCTATGGCAGAACCGCCCGAAATAGCACACTTCCAGAGGCGCTCGTCTTCCACCAGACACTAAGCACCCCGAAAGCTGGCTACATCAGACGGTTCCATCGAGCACACCCCAAGAGAGAACACGAATAATCCATGTTTTTCCTCCAGGATCCAATAATGAGAACGAGTTTACAATACTTAGTCCATTTCATATAACAAGAGTTCTCTGAAATACATTATTACAATACCAAGTTCAGAGTGTAGAATTTAAACTGTGGAATTATAATAAACATCTAACGATAAGATACAAGGATCCATCTATGCCCACTAGAAGAATCCTCCACACAATAGTTACTCTTCAAGCTGCACCTACAATAGGGGTAAATAAACCTTGAGTACATAATGTACTCGCAAGACTTACCCGACTAGTCGAAATAATTTCCCAACTCCAAAGGATATGATAGGCTTTTTGGTTTGCTAGATTTCCTTTTTGCAAAAGGAATTACTAGTAGTGAATCCTTATGTATGTTTCTTATTAGCAGTCCTAATTAGTTCATTAGCTAACCATTCTATGTAAGCAGTTGTTCTACTTTCAAGCAAGAGTTGAGCAATTAAATCCATTTCACCATCTTTCATTTTCTAGTTCTTACTACGGTGCTATATCATAGACAAGTCATACCATATTACACGATGATTCATGAATCAATGTCGCCCAGCTAGGTACCCAGAAACACACACCCCGCTTGTACCTCCAGGCACAAGCAGGACCAACCCACCACTCTCCTGTCAAGGGGTTCAGGTCCCCATCTAAACTTGGACTCCAAGCCCCCACACCTGAGTCCTTAGTGTGGTGCTTAGACCTCCACCATCCCCGCCTCCAATCAGTTGGTTCAAAAAGAGCCAGAACCCACGACAAGAGAGCAACGAGCCTTCCCTCTCCCATAAGCAAGTATGTGCTCAGGATAATTAGTCCGTGACCTGAATAGAATCCAATGCAACGGCCGATCCTTAACTGACATGGATAGGGAAAATAGTGTAACCAAGCTATGCCCCATTGGCCATAGGACATAACCTCTTACACCCACCAATACCCGTACCATATCCCTGCCTGGTCTCCATTTCTATTCACCATTTTATCATGAGAGTAATATTGATAATCACCTACCGAAAAACCTAAGCATAGCAGCTACGCACACCTATACTAGTAGGACTCATATGATAGATATATTTATGTAGGTGGTTTTCATAAAATGCATGTAACGTAAATGCACATCACAGATATATATATATATATATATATATATATATATATATATATATATATATATATATATATATATATATATATATTCAGTGATTATTCAAAATAAGGGTTATGCACTAGGGCTTGCCTTGGGCAGGCGCGGTGTCAGCTCAGTCAGTCAGTGGTGGCTCCAGGACCTCCTGCTACACGAGGATCTATACTCCTCGATCACCTCCTCAAACTCATGATCTTCAATGGTCATGATCTCCGCCAACTCATTCTCTACATGCATGCGATGATGATGCAACAATTAGCATTTCGGAAACAACAACTCTTAAAATAAGAATACACATGGTAAACTACTAAGCTTGCTCAAATAACTAAGATACTAAGCTAACTATCGTCTTTATCAAGTAAAGTGTTGGGTTCAACTAACAAACACCTAGCTTTACAAATGAAGGATCAATCTCTATTTCTACTAATGATTTAATGTATAGTCGAAACAAAGAGCATTTAACTGCCCTTATGTTAAGTCTATTCTAAAGCTACAAAAATTACAGTGGACACATAATAATACCACAAAATTTCCTACAATATTTAACCTAATAATATCAAGCACTCTCAAATGATTTAATAGCTCCTGGTATCGACAAGTATATATATGAACTAAATACACTAATAGATGGAGCATAATTTTAGGAATTTCATAAAAATGTTTCTGGACATCTACATTATTTCAAATTAATTATCAAAGTTCAGCTCAAAATTGAAATGAAAAGCTATTTCTATTTTTCCACAAAAAAAGGTAAACCGCTTTTGGCCCAACACGACCCACACAGGGCAGCGCACGCGCGTGAGTGTGCGGCGGCCCATAGGCGTAGCCCACGCGAGGCCGGCCTGTAGCTCGAGGCGGCCCGCGGCGGGGGAATCCCGTGCGCGCTGGCACATTAGCAAAAACGCCCCTGGACTTTGAGTAAAACAACCCACAGTCCATGTTACTATTTCTATAGACAGCGACTTTACAATAAAACCCTCAGAACTTTCTCCTCTTTACAATGGCAAGGCCTCTGGCCTTCCCCACGCGTGCCGGCATGGCGAGTGGTGGCACTGGCACTTACGTCGGCCACACGGAACCCATGCTGACCTATATACTAGGACGACGCTCACCTAGGGTTCAACATGAGACGATGGGCAATGGTTGCATGAGCCGGGACTCCATAGAAGGACTTCTCCATGATGGTGGACACCCTACGACAATGGCGATGGCGTTTTGGTGAGCCACAACAACAACAAGGCGGTATGGGTAATGGGTGAGCAACGACAACTCAACAGTGACCTTACCAAGAAGCCAGTTTGGTCGGAGACGACCCGAACGAGGCTAGCCACGTGCGCATGGTGAGGTGAATGGTGGACCGCAAAGGCACGGCCACATCAGCGGCGAGGCGGCGACACTAGAGCTGTGACTAGCGTGCGGATGACGAAGAGGGAGCCAAGGTGAGCTAGTAGTGCAGAGGAATTAGCATAGGGTGAAGTGGTGGAGGCTGGCCATGATGTGGGCGGTGACAGGCCTTAACGCCACGGCGGTGAGCAAAGCTCCAAAATTGGAGCTTGGCGTGATGCGAGCCAAAGCAGGGTAGGGTCGGCTGAAGAGGGGTCGTGAAGGCGGAGATGTGAACATGAGGAATTGATGAGAGGTGTTTGCTCTCTGATTTCATCGTGACGCAAAGCGATGGTGGTAGAAAATAGAGGGAGAAGAGGGAAAGTGAGAGACGGTGCGACATGTGGGCTTGGCTCATCCTTGCCTTGGCGGGATGCGAGCAGCAGGAACAGGAGGCCCACGCACCGGTGCTAGCCGATAGGCATGCGCGCTTGACCGGCGTGGCCTGCACGGCCGCAGCGCCTTAAATGGCATGGCGACAGGGGCTCACCCACGTGTGCGCGGAAGACACGACATGCATAGAGGCAGCAACAGTGTGGAGGTGCTGCGGACCGGCACGGACGCAATGATGATGCGACAGCAGTGGCAGCGTCGTGATGTGAGGAGGGTCGGCAGTGCAGATGTGATGGTAGTGCAGTGCGGCCACGGTGGCACCCAAGACGGCAGCATGAGGCAGAGGAGCAGGGCGCGAGGACAGCGGCTCGTTGCGGCCGGCCTTGGCCAAGCCCAGGCGGCTCGATCGGCCAAGTGCGGTGGCATAGTTGACCGCGCAGGATGCGACCATGTGTTTGGTGTGAGAAGGCCGCGTGGTGACCGCCCAACCGGCGCCAACCAGCCCGAGACAGTCACACGCATGAATTTTAAAGCGTTCAACACGACCAAATGATTGCTTTAGGACCTAAATCATCTTCACCATGCTCAAGATGGCACATGAGACTACCAAATCGAGTTGTAACACTACACCACCCTTTAACCCAATCTCTCACAATAAATTGCTAAACATAGCAGTGTCTAACTATTGGCAGACTTGAAAATTTCTAAGTTTTTGAGCTGAATTTGATTTCCATTTTTTATTTCTATGCTAGTGGAAATATTAGCTAGTAATATCATTTTTTAAGCGCAAGTATTTCATTGTCATCTATAAAGTTTGTACTTCCAACTTTATTAAGGTCACACATATATGTTCTATAGTATTTTTGCTTAATAAAAATTGGTTTTAAACCCTAAGTGATATAACATGACTATCGAATCAACTTTCGTTTCACATTTATGTTGATCGTTTCGAGTTACAGAAATTGATTTACACAATCTATTACATGCATTAACACATAAACATGATGCTCATGACATATTTTAGTAAATGATTTACAGTGTAACACCAAGGGTGTTACAGCGAGGAACACTCACCCCAACCTGTATGGACCGTGGACAGTAGGGTTACTGACTACACTTCGCCATCGCCACTTCCTCTTTTTGTGTCACCTCCCTCTCCTTATTTTTTTTCTCGATCAGGCATTGTGCATGTATTTCATTACGGTAATGCTGCATATAGGGCGTTCATCCGTCTGGACGGTGTCGATGGTGAGCCACAACGCAGCCTAACAATAGCAACTTATCCCTGCTCATCCAACCGTTCTAAAAAAAGAAAAAACTCACCTCATTGCAGCGCCACGATAGCTATCTATGATGGTGCTCCACCATGCTGCCTCGACGATGGCGCTCTCCACCGCGCTTCCATCTCCACCACACCTCCCTATTCATCGTGCCTTCGCTCCACGCCAAAGCATGGCAGCCATCTTCCTCCCTCTCCACCGCGCCTCTCGCCCGCCACGGGCTTCTCCAACGCACAGACCTGTCATAGCCTTCTCCATGGGACCTATCGTGGCCTTGTCCACTGGAGCAGTGAGCTTACACTAGTGAACTCCACGTGCCGATGAGCCTCCACTCCCAAGTAGCAAGAAGATGTTGTGCTGAAAGCGCATGTTGCAAACATATGTTTTAGGTGTTTCACAGGTATGTTGCAAGTGTTTCGTATGGATGTTGCAAAAGTAAATCGGAATGTTGCATATGCTGCAAGTGTTTCTGTGGGGGGCCTAACCCTAGGTATCCATGATGATGGACATGGGCCGCACCATCAGGGACAGTCCAGCCCACAAGAGGAAGCCTTGCGGCGCAGGGCAATGCTCGATGCACGCTGTAAGGCAGCTCTGCGACATCCTGGAGATCGAGTAGAATCTGTTAGGATATACAGAATGTGTGATTCCATGTATAGATTATCTCTTACCCGATCAAACCCTGACCTGATCGGCATGTAACCCTACCTCTGGCTATATAAGGTATGTACGGGACCCCCTCAAAACACACACAATCATATATGATAGCCAATACAAACCGACGAGACACATGATTAGGGTATTACGTCAAGCTGGTGGCCTGAACCTATATAAATCGTGTCTTGTCACCATCTCGCTCCTGATCTCACTCACCTCTCCGATCAATCTACCATCGTGGGTAGCCCCCTCGGTGGACTGCCGAGCATCTTTTGTCGACATTTGGCACACCAGATAGGGGGTGCGCGCTGTTCGTATGATGAACCAGATGGGATCTCAAGATCAACATCACCTGTGGGAACTCGGTAGATCGCTATGACGAGCTTTGACAACCTAAGCATCGGCGTACCTCGCTGTGACTCCATGATGAGATCTCACGGCGATAGTCTATGGCGGCCTACGACCTCAAGCGTCTTCATGCGTCTCGGTGGCCGATTCGCAATCGCTGTACAGATCGACCAAGTTGCACGTGGCGGTTAGCGGCGGGTGTCAAGACCGAATCGGGAAGTGCTAGTCGATTTCCTGGCATGGCTCAATGTTACGCCCATACAGTCACTAGCAATGCCGCGACCACTTCCATCCTTCACAACAATGCCCTGGCATGATTGAAGCCGTTGCCGGCAGCGTACGGCCATGACTTTGAGTCGGCAGGCAAGGCCATGTTCGATCTACTAACAAGCAAGCAAAATATGAGTGGTATACATCACCATGATGTGAAGAAGATGATGCAAGCAAGCAAGGCCAAGGCGTATATGGGTATATGCATGTGCAAACCATGTCCGACTACTAGACCTACTAACTCTCCCTTGACGATTGATTTCGACTCTGACTCGGACACGCCTGGGGCTTCAGCTTCCACGACACTTGCCTCTATTACGACAAGAGTCCGACGTCTCCATGACATGATCCAATCTAATCGCCAGGCATGCAAGCAATCAAGAGTTGCATGTATTCATGCATATACGTTGCATGTACTCAGCGTCAAGGCCATGGATTTATCTACTCCAGCGGCGACTATGAAGATGACGCACGCATCAACATCATGACACGCCAACTACTCCACTCGGCTGTCTATCAAAGCACCATGCCACATCAATTCTCTAACCAGATCGAATGTGGCTACATCAAAGATCTTCCCAATTCTGATCTGCCTAAGGCCGACCCATAATATAAGGACGACGTTGCCCAGATTACTCGCTCTGACCGCCTGCCGCATCGTAATGATGATTGCCGCGAAGAACGGTGCTACGACGACCGCGACCGCCGTCATGACGATAGGCCAAAAAGCTCAAGGGCCGGGCAATTTCATCGACGCTGACCAAATAACGTCATACGCCGCCGACCAGACTAAAGCTAAGTCACCCTTCCTATATGTGCATTTAATACATCTTTCTCCTCGCCATATTTCTCCAATTATTATTTCTCCAATCGTTCTCCACGATTAATTTCTCCATGATACTCTACTTGTTTCTCTATCCTTAAGACCCTCCGCCAATTCTCCATGCGTAATATCTTAAAGATATTCTCCACTCGATTCACCGACTAGCCACGTTCTTACTCACAGCAAACAAAAACGGCCATGATCTTGACTTCATTCCTACACGTGCACGAGCCACGCTCTGCGTTATGGACTGTCAGTAGCGGCTCCTTGGAGACACTCTCTCTTATGCGTACACGGGTGCTGGCCACTCCGCGCTATAGAGTTTGGGCTGGTGGAGCGATATAGAACCAACTGGAAGGGAATTACTTATATTTAAAATATGAACAAACTCCAAACAAACATAATGTTTATCTACAACGGATCGCCGAGTTGCATATGCTATTTTTTTACTTCTGATTTTTCTCCAGAGTTCATATATTTTTACATCATATACTACCCATCCTACATATTTGTATTGTAGGGGCCCAATTAAGTCAACGAGTTTATTTTTTACGCTCAGGGACTGGATCACCCAGGAAGGACAAGAGGATCATCGTCCAGGTGGTCGCACCACCTAGCAGTTCGACTTCTCTGCCGATCAACTAGTCAGACCGCTAGGTTTATCGACTTCGTCGCCGACCAGTTGGTCGAACTGTTCGACGCTCGCTTCTACTTGGTGCTCACTTTGCCGCTGCTGCTCAATGCTCGCTTCTTCACCGATCAACTGGTCAGATTGTTCGTCATTTGGGCTTCATCATCAGCTACGTTGGGGCTCGCTAGCTTAGCTGGGGACTCCTCGGTATTCGAATTCTTCATGCAAGCATCGTCAGCTAAGCTAGGGACTTCCTTGGTGGTCAGATTTTGCTATGTCTCATCGTGTGCTATCAAGTTGCTCCATGTTGTTTGGATCAGGGTGCTGATCTTAAACAACACGTCCGGGGTCTTGATAAGTATATGGCAGATGACGTTGGCAAGCTTTCAAGGCTTGTGTTTAACCCGACTACAAGATTCATTCTTTATCTTCTAACAGGCTCGGGGACTAAGTGTGTACACTTCACCTTACGGTGAATGTACTGCTACGCTTTCACGGCTATGCTAGGGACTGGTTGCATTCTTAGCTACACTAGGGACTGCTTAATTTTCTTAAAGACCCTAACACTAGGTGCATTCTATACCTAATCTCAGGCTCGGGGACTACAGTGTGTGCACTGCACCTTGCGGTGCATGTATTGGTGCTTCTTCATGATGTTTTGACGATGTCAAATCTATCACTTAATGCCTTTGCTCCACTTTGGTGACTACGTCGTCGGCGCCATTGCAACTGGCACTTGAGTGTGTACACTTTATCGACCAAGAATTCTCAAAATTTTCTGTTGACCTCCTTACATCAAGGGTGTACATTGCCTAGGCCACTAGTCAAGCTGGTCGGCCTCACTTGGCTAAGTCCGAGGTTTGCTGGTCTGCTAAACTGCTCGGTAACTGTCCTCACAAGTTGACACGTCAATTTAACTGATTGGCAAGTGATTTCACCGCACAGGCCACCAGTCAAGCTGGTCGGTTTTCATGTTCGTCGTTCGGATCATCAGTCAAGCTGATCGGCTTCACGATAAACTGCTTGAACTTGATCAAGACGGCGTCACCAAGCGAATACAAGGTGCTCGGGGACTAGCTGTGTGGGGTCTGACTCCAGGTACCCACGGCGATGGACATGGGATGCACCATCAGGGACGGTCCAGCCCACAAGACACAGCCTTGTAGCACACGGCCCTGCTCGATGCACGCTGCAAGGCAGCTCAGCGACATCCTAGAGATCGCGTAGAATCTATTAGGATATGTAGAATGTGTGATTCCATAGATTATCTCTTACCCGATCGGACTCTGACCTGATCGGTATGTAACCCAACCTCCAGCTATATAAGGTAGGTAGGGGACCTCCTCAAAACACACACAATCATATACGATAGCCAATACAAACCGTCGAGACACATGATTAGGGTATTACGTCAAGCTGGCGGCCTGAACCTGTATAAATCTTGTGTCTTGTCACCATCTCGCTCCTGATCTCGCTCACCTCTCCGATCAATCTACCATCACGGATAGCCCCCTCGGTGGACTATGGACATCTTTTGTCGACAGTTTTATAGGCATGTTGCAAGCGTTTATTTAAAGTGTTTCATCTGTTTCCGACGTATTTTGCAAGCATTTTTTTCGAGATGTTGTATGTCTCACACAAATGTTGCAAGAGTATGTTCTAAATATTTTAGTTATTTTATTCTTATGTTGTAGTAAGTATTTTCATGTTGTAAGTGTTTTATCTGGATGTTGAATATTTTTCACACATATGTTGCAAGTGTAGGTTGCAGATATTTCTTTGCTTCAGACTTATGTTGCATTCAAGTGTTTCATACTACAAGTGTTTCGTCTTTTAGAGGTACTTTTAGAGATTCAGGGGGCATGGCCTGGGGCGCACAGCATGTCTAGGGACCCGCGATTGGGGCGTGATCGTCCTTACCTAGCTCTTGGGTCGCACCCGCATGGAGAAGGGAGGGGGTAAGGGGGAAGGAGTGGCGAGCGTAGACTGGGTGCGCGTGTGGGGCAGGGTGAGGCAGACGAAAGTGGGGTGAGATAGACGGGCAGCGAATGTACGTACGCATACAGCAGAGGCGTAGCGGTAGGAGGGGGCAGACAAGTTAGGACAACAGCATGCGTGGGGCTTCCGGACGCGCTCATATGCTCCGGATGCCCGAATGCTAGTAAGTCTCATTTCATTAAGCAGAAAATTACTCACCCTATCACCGATGTGTCATTTGTAGGCATTGGTTTTCACTTTCAACTGAGGTAGTGAGGATGTAGGGTTGCTTGCGGCTGGAGCCTGGAGGGGCGTCAGTTATTCGCTTCATGTAAGCTGAGGTAACCTGCTAAACCTTGCTAACCCTTTTGTTTTAAATACACACATGAACAGTAACCTGCTAAACAAACTAAGTTCAATCTGAAATAGCGGAAGCAAATAGTTTTAAAGCCACACACGCTTTTAGTTCAGATACAATGCCAGCAGAGTTGGATACATCAGAGTTGGATACAATGCCAGCTGTAAGTACCGTCACATGTTACATAAAGTTCGCAATGACAGTTGGATACATCAGAGTTTAGAATATAAAGTTATCACAAACTAAGTTCAATCTGAAATAGCGGAAGCAAATAGTTTTAAAGCCACACACACTTTTAGTTCAGATACAATGCCAGCAGGTAGTCATCTCCAACAAAAGCATCAGATGAGAGACATGGAGTGACCATTGCCCTTGGTCCTAGTTGTCACCCATCACCGGGTATAGGCAGTTAATGCAATAGCCGTAGTACATTTGACCATCTACAACAACAATGGGAACAACGCCCTGAGTATGAGAAGGTACTCAGCTAGACTTACCTGTCTTAAACCAAAATAAAGCGACACCAAGGATTATGCAAGGCTTTCTTTAGTGGGCTAGCTGACTTGTTTGCGAAAAGCATAAGCTATCATGAATAAACCATTTTAAGTACTTTGCATCATCATTATTATGACCTATCCATCTAGGTAAGCACCTGTACTGTAGCAATCACTTGATTAACCAATAACATCCAGTTACCAATTTAGATTTAGCATATCCCATACTATCCAGATAACCATCATTGTTCCATCATAATTACTACGATGCCGTAGCTCGAGTCAAGTGCTCACTATCCAGGAGCGATGGCGATTTGAATCGATTCCTAACCAGCTGGTGATTTATTCCTCACACAAACCACACTCACCAATCAAGTGAGCTACAGATCACCAATGACACTTTCCAAGTAGCCGCGGGATAACAGCCGGCACCGCACTACCCAGGGACCACCCGACTGCCAGAATGCACCTTGGGCTCACTCTTCGTGTCCCCGTCATACCCCCTTCAGCACCAGTCTGCCAATCCAAGTTTATCCCGGCTCGAATAGTGTCACTAGCTTCGTGGTCGAAAGGTACTTTATTCGGCCAGCTAAATGTGAGGCATGCATTCAACATGACAAGAGGGATGAGCAACGATCGGTCCTTAATCGACACAGACGGAAACTAACAGCACCCCAGAACCCTGTTTGGTTGCCTCCAACTTTTTCCGTCCGATCTCCAATTATCCATCACACATGGTTAATTCCAGGATATCATTCTTTCCATAGCTAAATTCTTCCAGTAACCACCTATAATGTAGGTGATCGGATATCACCGATCGCTACCGATCTAAGCAAGGCTAAGCAGTTATTCGATCCTGACCTAACAGGGTAGAAAGTAATAAGGTAGGCAAGGATAATAATAAATGCATCAACGGTTTCAATCAACTCCTACAACTTAATACAACAATATATAAACTCATATATATAGAAAGAATTGCTTTTATAAATTAGGAGACTTATAATGCTCTGGGGCTTGCCTCATTCGAACGAACTAGGGTGATGATCCATGCACTCGGGCAAGTCCTCTCCCGGTTCCTCTTCCTCTAGCACCTCCTGTGCCTGGACTTCTTGTGGATCTGTCCCGGTCTGCTCTTCCTGAACTACTGCTAGCAACTCCTCCTATGATCCTGTATGATGCAGATGTATGAGGGCTAAGGCATAGGTGCATCGAAGAGATGACATGTAATGATCATGATGCATGAAATGTAGATGAACATGTTTAACTTTATTGGACATAGTAGAAGTAAAGCCCTTCTACAAGGTAGCCAACATCATCCAAGAACATGTACTACTATACTACTACTACAACCACTGTACTAACATGCCAAGTCACCACAGCAATCTAAGATGCTTCAAAGATACACCAAAGCAAACATTATTAACTAATCATGCATTAACGAAGATTAGTTTATTTCATTTTCACTAGGGCTACAACAGCAACATATATTTCTGGTGCTCATAAAAACCTAAGAAAATTATAGCAGCTTCCTTAGGCAATAATTAGTCTACCATAAAATTGTCATTGTATTTGGATAAGTATAACAGCCTACACAAAAATGACAAGCTATGGTTGATAATTAAGCATGAAAATACTTTGTACTATGAAATGTGTCAAACAACAGATTTAATATTTTTCCTATGTTCTACACAATAAACAATCATTGCACAAAAATTATCATACACGTGTTTTATACAATTTTTGCTCTCTATTAAAAATAACAAAAATAATCAATTAAAGGCACTTGAACTACACCTCAATATTTCTCTACAGAACAAGAATGACATATATTTTTCACAGAAAGTACATCTCAAGAATAGATCAACCAAATTGGAATCATATTTTTTTGATACATATAGGATTTACTACACATTTTACAAGATATAAGCAATATCAAGAATTAAATAAAGCTCTACATTAAAGTATCTCAAAAATGACATGCAATATTTTTATCATGTAGATCTAGTGACAAGGAACACAACAAAATTTGTTTCATCAATTTTGGAGCAATATAACTCGAGATACACATTTTACAAGCTTTTTAATCAATTTTTGAAATCATTTTAGAAATCCTTTTCTTTAAAACTGAAATTCCACCGAACCCTAATCTGCTACGTGCACCCGGTGCAGTGCACCCCGAGGTGCTGCCATGCGGGACCCATGGTCAAGCCGGGCCCACGCATCAGCCGGAGCCGAGGCAGGGGTCGTCATTGACCGGCCGGCTTTCGCCGCCGGTGAGCTCGTCGGCGGCGTGGTCGCCACCGTCGGACTCCACACGACGATGCGCACACGCCGGTACTACTTGCGCGGCCAGAGGACCACCGGAGCAAGGTGGCCGGTGACCATGGCGTGCGGCGACGCTGTATAGCGGCGGTGCGGGCTAGTTCCGGTGCAATGGTGGCCGGAGCGGTGACATCGGCTCGCGATCGAGCTTCACCATTGCGAGGCGAGCACGGTGCACGCGAAAGAAGGAAGAGAGGGAGGTAGAGCAGGGCTGGCCACGGCGGCGGGCGCTACGGCCGAGCTCGACGAGCGGTGGCGCAGAGGAAAATGCCCAATTGGCCTTACCTCCGGTCGATTCGCGAGGCGAGCGGGTCGGTAGCGGGGTGCACGAGGTGGTGCGGTGCTGGTGGCGCGAGAAGGCGGTGAGTGGTGCGGTGGCTGAGGCGGAACGTGGTGGCAAACGGCGTGGCGGTGCTGAGCTACACTGCTGCTTGCGCTGGCGAAAGAGAGGGCGAAGTGGAGGTGGAGTGCGGCGCCAGGGTGCGGTGGTTGAGCCTTGAAGGTAGCGCGGGGACGGTTGGGACGTGGGCAAGCCGATGGTACCGTGCGGCGAGCTCGCCGGCGCATGGCCGCCACGCGGCGTGCGCACTCTGGCGCCGGTCGGGCGTGGGCGCGGCGAATGGGCATGGCGCAGCGTGGAGGCAGGCTAGGCCAGCCTGTGCGGCTGGGTCGAAAAGGATGCGTCGGCCCATTCAAGGTAAAAATGATCTTTTTCAATTTCTTTTCTCTCCTAAATTCATTCAATGAATTTTTGAACTTTTTCAAAGCAGTTTCAAACTTTGGCCCAAAAATAAAAGTTGCTCAAATATTTATTCTCTACAACTTTGCTTTTATGACCAAAGTCAAATTACAAACAGATTTTGAATTACAAAATTAAAATCAATATTAATTCAAAACCCTAATTTTGAAGAATTATTTTTAAAAGCAAAATTTGGCAAAAATTTAAATATAAACTTTGCTCCAAATTATATCCTAATTATTTATAAGCTATCTTAGTGATCAAACCAAGAAATCATATCACCCAAACATGAGCATGGCATTTCAAATAGTTTAAACATGATGAATTTCAATTTAATTTCAGCACCACATGAAATGACACTTCCTTTCTTTGGAATGGAATGCATAGATGCTGCTTATGCATAATGAAATGATGATTATGCTCATGAGATGTAATGTTAATGCATGCTTAACACCGAGGTGTTACAGCCCTCCCCAATTATAAGAATCTCGTCCCAAGATTTTGAGTTTCGAACCATTTGTTATAAAAATCCTTATAAGCGTTTTGCAGATATTCTCCTGTTTCTCACGTTGCATCACCATCATCATGATGACTCCACTGTATCTTATATGTTCTCACCACTTTATTCCGAGTGACTTGGTCCTTAGTGTCCAAAACTTGAACTGGTTGCTCACGGTATTCCAAGTCTGATTTGAGTTGAATGCTCTGAGGTTCTATTCTCTCTTCCGGAACACGCAAGCACTTCTTCAACTGTGACACATGGAAGACTGGGAAGATCGAACCCATCGCTTCTGGTAACTATAACTTATAAGCCACGGGACCCTTCTTCTCTATGACCTTGTACGGTCCTACAAATCTAGGAGCAAGTTTTCTCTTTACTCCAAACCGTTGTACTTTCTTCATTGGAGTAACCTTCAAATAAACATAGTCACCAACTTGAAATTCTAGCAGTCTCCTTCTCTTATCGGCATAACTCTTCTGGCGTGAATGTGCCGCTTTCATGTTTTGTTGGATAATACGGACCATTTTCTCAGCCTCGTCAACAAAATCGATTTCATAAAACCTTTTTCCCGGCTTAACCTAATTCAATGGTGGCCTACATTTCCTACCATACAATGCTTCAAATGGAGCCATCTTGATACTCTCTTGGTAACTGTTGTTGTAAGCGAACTCTGCCAAAGGTAACCATGATTCCCATGAACCCTTAGATGATAACACACAAGCTCTAAGCATATCTTCAAGAACAGCATTAACTTGCTCCGTCTGCCCATCTGTCTGTGGATGGTAAGCTATACTCTGAATCAAGCTAGTACCCAAACCTTTATGAAGATGCTCCCAAAAATGAGCGGTAAACTATGACCCATAGTCAGACACGATAGTCTTTGGTATACCATGTAATCGGACAATCTCTACAATGTACTTCTCAGCATACTGAGGTGGTCGAAATGTTGTTTTGACTGGTAAAAAGTGAGCTGATTTGGTAAGGCGATCTACAATTACCCAAATCGAATCATTCCCCTTTGGTGTGGTGGGAAGACCGGTGATAAAATCCATACTTATATCATCCCATTTCCAATCTGGTACTGACAAAGGTTGCAACATTCCTGCAGGTCTCATGTGAAGAGCTTTCACTCTACAACACATGTCGCAACGAGCAACATACGCTGCAATCTCCTTCTTCATCTTCGTCCACCAATAATAAGGTCTCAATTCTTGGTACATTTTGTTACTTCCAGGATGGATAGATAGCTTAGAGTGATGAGCTTCATCCATCAATTTGTTCTTGAGCTCTCGATCTTTAGGTACAACCAGACGGTCCTTAAACCATAACACTCCTTGTTCATCCACTCTAAAGTGCTTGGTCGATTCTTTCTTCATTTTCTCCTTGATATGGAATATTCCCTTATCTATTTTCTGACCCTCAATGATCTTGCTTTCCAAGGTACAACTAACCTAGATATTATGCAACACAACAGGATGCAACAAATTGAACCCATCTTCAAAAAATGGTTGCACAGCAAGAGAATGTGACTTCCTACTTAAGGCATCTGCTACTACATTTGCCTTTTCCGAATGATAGTGCACATTCAGATTATAATCCTTTATTAGTTCTAACCATCTTCTCTATCGCATATTCAACTCAGACTAAGTAAATATGTACTTGAGACTCTTATGATCTGTAAAGATATTGCACACATTCCCAAGCAAGTGTGTCTCCAAATCTTTAGAGCATGCACAACGGCCGCAAGCTCTAAATCATGCGTAGGATAGTTAACCTCATGCTTCCTCAACTGATGTGAGGCATAAGCAATGACCCTTCCATCTTGCATCAGAACACATCCTAAACCATTCTTTGATGCATCGCAAAACACATCAAATGGCTTCTCTATATCCGGTTGCGCCAGAACAAGAGCAGTGGTTAGCAAATTCCGCAAGGTGCAGAAAGCTGCCTCACACTCCTCTGTCCAAACAAACTTATGATCCTTTTGTAGCAAACTTGTCATTGGCTTGGCAATCTTTGAGAAGTCTGGTATAAAACGACGATAGTAACCGGCTAATCCAAGAAAACTCCAAACTTTATGAACTGTGCTCGGTGCCTTCTAGTCCATAACCTCTTGTACCTTACTAGGATCCACTAAGATTCCATTCTCAGATAACACATGACCGAGAAAAGGAACTGTCTTCAGCCAGAACTCACATTTACTAAACTTAGCATACAGCTGGTGATCTTTGAGTCTAGTCAAGACAATTCTTAGATGCTCTGCATGATCCTGTTTGTTCTCTGAGTATACTAGAATGTCATCAATGAACACAATCATGAACTTATCCAACTCCGGCATAAAGACCGAATTCATCAGATACATAAAGTATGCAGGAGCGTTTGTCAAACCAAAGGACATGACAAGATACTCGTACAAACCATATCTGGTGGAGAACGCGGTTTTGGGTATATCTTGTGGTCTAATCTTGATCTGATGGTACCCTAATCTCAAATCTATCTTGGAGAACACCTTGGCTTTTGACAATTGATCAAACAAGATATCAATCCGAGGTAGAGGATACTTGTTTTTAATTGTCACCGCATTCAGTGGTCGGTAGTCCATGCACATCCGTAAGGAGTTATCCTTCTTCTTCTTCATGAACTGTGCGGGACATCCCCATTCCGATGAATTTGGATGAATTAAACCCTTAGTCAATAGATCTTGGAGTTGTTTCTTCAACTCGGCTAATTCATTTGAAGGCATCCGATAAGGCCTTCTTGAGATCAGTGGTGTTCCAAGGATTAACTCAATGGCAAACTCAACATCTCTGTCCGGTGGAAGACCGGGTAACTCATCTGGAAACACGTCCAAAAACTCTCACACTACTGGAATCTTGGCTAGAAGAGTAGTTTGGACTGCATAAGTTGTACTGGTCAGATCTATTCTCCTAGGTAAGGTTACTTGAAATGTATCTTCTCCAACAAGTTCCTTAAGAGAAATGCTTCTTCCTCCAACATCAATTACTACTCCCATCTTATTCATCCAGTTCATTCCTATAATCACATCTAGAACTAGACCTAGCATAACTATCGAGTTAAGCTGATACTGCCTGTTTGCTATACACAGGGTTATCCCCTGGATTATCTAATTAGTTAACAGATCAGCCCTAGCTGAACTGATCTGATAAGCACATTCCAATTCAACTATCTTTTGCTCATACTTTCTTGTAAATGCTTGACTTATGAATGAATGCGATGATCCAGAATCAAACAAAACGACTGCAGGATGATTGTTGATAGAAAACATACCAGCTGTCACGGGCTCTCCTTCTGGGATATCATCAATGGTGGTGTGGTGCACATGAGCTTGGTACTGATTCTGCTACCTCTTGGGATATGGGCAAAATTTTGCAAAGTGCCTAGGTTGAGTGCAGTTGAAACACAGTCCTCTTACTTGAGTAGCAGCTCTAGATGAACTGCCTTGTCCGATCTTGGCTTGTGGCACCGCCATCTTGAATGGTTTCTGATTCCTCTGAGGTTGCTGCGCATTCTGATTCCTCCATTGGGGTGGCCTAAACCTTGCACCAGGGGTAGGCGCACGATACGCAGAATGATTTGCCATCGGGGCCCTTGGCTAGGATGGACCTGATTCAAAAGCCCTCTTGCGAGTCTTGGATGTAGCATATATATTATTGTTCTTTTCTTGCTTTAAGCAATCACTAACAAAGTCATTGAAACCAGTTCTTGTGTTGGTACCCACGTGCTTCATCATCTTGGGATTCAAACCTCTCTTGAAACTAGCGATCTTTTTGGCATCGGTATTCACCATGTCAGAGGCATAGCGACTTAGATTATTGAATGCATGTAGATACTGGGTCACCGTCTTGGTGCCTTGGTTCAGTGCTAGAAATTCTCCAAACTTCATTTCGGTCAAACCCGGTGGAATGTAAACTCCACGAAAAGCCTCCGTGAACTCCCTCCAAGTAATGTGGGCATTGGGGGGAAAAGTGGTGCGGGGGTGCTTCCACCACATTCCTATAGGGCCTTGTAGCTGATGAGCTACATACTCAGTTTTCAACACTTATGTCATCCTTAGAACACGAAACTTATCTTCCATGGTGTTTATCCACACTTCCGCATCCAATGGCTCTGCCGCTTCTTTGAAAATTGGTGGTCTGGTGTCCATAAAGTCTTTAAAACTGCTATGTTGATTCACTTCATGTCCACCTAGGTTTAACCCACGGCGGGTGTTGTCAGCAATATGGCACAATGCAGCTTCCATGTTCTGCTGCATGTCCTCCATGTTGCATTGACTTCCAAGGAACTGGGCGAAGAACTGTTCTGCGGTGTACGGTGGAGGAGGAGGTGGTGGTGGATCACGGTTCTCATTCCCGGTGGCACTGCCACCTGCCTCAGTAGCGTCATACATGGTACGATGAGTGTTCGGCATCTGCATATTTTAGCAACAGTAATTATTAGGCAATGTTGTAGAAAATTACAGGTGAATGAAAAATTATGCCATACTGAATTCACTAGAGAGAATAAATTCATACAATAAAATAAGGGCATAATAAGTCATTCCAATTAACACAACATCACTAATTAGATCACTTAAGCACACACATCGCGTCCATTACAACTAAATTGCCAGCATACATACACTGGACTTTTGACGTTTCGATATCGCCACAAACACATCCAAGTTTTCCAACATTACATCAAGGCCTTAGTCTTTCTACTCCTGAGTACATGCCAGACATGTCAACCATACAAAAGGTCGTCGCAAACAAAACCCTAGTAGCTAGCGCAACAACTACTAGCCTACTCATCATGGTCGTTGTCTAAGTCGGAGATGTCGACATCGTCACTATCTACATCATCGTCGTCATCATCAGCTGGTGCCTCAAGCTCTTCGGGATCCTCATCCTCATCTAGATCCATCTCTATGGCTCTAGGCGAAACGTAAGGGTGGAGCTGGTTATTCAACTGATGAACCTCATCATGTAGGTTGTCGTTGTACTCTTCTGCATTGGCCAGCTGCTGCTCCAGCTCAACCTGTCGAGCTCTCAAAACATCTTCTTCGGACCAGGCTTCATTCCTCTGGTGGAGCACATGGATCAACATGCGCTCAGTGTTCTTGTTGGCGGTGGTTAGACGCTCAACCTACTCTCTCAGTGCACGTACGTCTCCCTCATAGGCTCCAGTCCTCTGGGTCGCCTGATCCCTCTGATGAGTCAACTGAGCCATCTCTGCACTGAGCCTCTCAATTTCAGAGTCATGAAACCTCTGAAGCTGACGTCGGTCATCGTGGGCATGACCAAGAGCACCAGACACACGTCTCAGGCTACCTTCTACTCCATCGAAAGCCTTCATCACTGCGAACATGGTGCTCATGGCAGGGTTATCACTATTCTGTCCTTCTGCTGCCCCAATCTCCAGAGATCTTCCTCTTTCTTGCTACCATGAGTCAGTGGAGGGGTTGCCCCTCGGAAAGACTCCAACTAAAGCAGCTGCCAACTCCTGAGGAAAATGATCCATGATATCCCTCAGTATCCCAAAGGCTGCCCTGTCAGCTGCTTCTTCAGCGGTCCTGCCAGTTGACTCATAACGCCAACCAGTCCACTCAGAACCGTCACCTCGGGGACGAACAACGGCCTCCACAGTAACTAAGAGACCTTCCCCCAACTGCTCATTTGTCCAAAAGTAGCAGGGCTCCATTCCATTAGGATAGCCTACACAGCTGAGCACTCTTCACAAGAGTGTAGGCATCCCAAACTCTCCAAGAAACGTGTGGTGCTAACGGGTACGTGGAGCAAGCTGATGGCGGGGAGCTCTGCCTCTGGTGGACTTACGAGTGGTCTGCTTTGTGCATGCCATCTATAGCAAATTTGTTTTATTACTCACGTGAGAACAAGGTTAAGTTGTCATTTTTATCAAAATGAGACAATCAACTTATAAGGGGAGGAACAATGCCATGAATGATATGTAACAACATGATGCATGCATGTTTCATACGTTCTCACAAACTTAGGAAAAATAACAATTGCTAGCGGCATAGACGGTGGCATACAACGGTCTCTGATAAACGTAGCTAATACGTACTACACGATAGCGCTGTTATGTACCTGCAAAAGATCCACTTCAGCCGAAACCCTGACATTATGAAAAAATATGCACGAAAGCAGTAAAGTAATCTACTCGTTCTACACGCATCCCCAGATACACGTACCACGGTAGCAACTACCCGAACCATCGTCCTATCGACGGCATCGTCACCACAGGACGGAATTTCCCCACACATTGGATACCTTCATACAAACACGCGTATGGCATGTAAATAATCCGGCATCATATAAGCACTTCCCTAGATCGGCAGTGTATCCGATCATGCTCTCACAACTCTCACTTACCGAGGCGTAGAGGCAATGGATCCATACATTACCACTCAAGTGAATGGCACTCATTCAATAGCATGCCGTATGAGCAACAAAATAGAAATATGATGCAAAGACCCCCAAGTCAGTACTTAAATAAGCCACCTAGAGTCCTTAACTGGGCATAAAGGACATGACCACTGGCACACTCTTAAGTTTTTAATTAGAGGTTGAAACACCTATATACTATAGTTTGCAATTAGTTTTGTAACACAAACCCATTTGTTTTAAATACACGCATGAACAGTAACCTGCTAAACCTTGCTCTGATGCCAGCTGTAACAGAACCGACCAATTATACGAGATTAAGTAAGGAAATCTTCCGCCAAAGCAGATAATTTAGCAAACTTAAGCCCGTATAACCCGGTAGTCCGTGAAACCACGAAGGATTTCAAACCAATCGACATACAAACCAAGATCGTACAAGTTTAGCAAGTACCGTCACATGTTACATAAAGTTCGCAATGACAGTTGGATACATCAGAGTTTAGAATATAAAGTTATTACAAACTAAGTTCAATCTGAAATAGCGGAAGCAAATAGTTTTAAAGCCACACACACTTTTAGTTCAGATACAATGCCAGCAGGTAGTCATCTCCAACAAAAGCATCAGATGAGAGATACGGAGTGACCATTGCCCTTGGTCCTAGTTGTCACCCATCGCCGGGTACAGGCAGTTAATGCAATAGCCGTAGTACATTTGACCATCTGCAACAACAATGGGAACAATGCCCTGAGTATGAGAAGGTACACAGCTAGACTTACCCGTCTTAAACCAAAATAAAGTGACACCAAGGATTATGCAAGGCTTTCTTTAGTGGGCTAGCTGACTTGTTTGCGAAAAGCATAAGCTATCATGAATAAACAATTTTAAGTACTTTGCATCATCTTTATTATGACCTATCCATCTAGGTAAGCACCTGTACTATAGCAATCACTTGATTAACCAATAACATCCAGTTACTAATTTAGATTTAGCATATCCCATACTATCTAGATAACCATCATTGTTCCATCATAATTACTACGATGCCGTAGCTCGAGTCAAGTGCTCACTATCCAGGAGCGATTGCGATTCGAATCGATTCCTAACCAGCTGGTGATTTATTCCTCACACAAACCACACTCACCGATCAAGTGAGCTACAGATGACTAATGACACTTTCCAAGTAGCCGCGGGATAACAGCCGGGACCGCACTACCCAGGGACCGCCCGACTGCCAGGACGCACCTTGGGCTCACTCTTCGCGTCCCCGTCATACCCCCTTCAGCACCAGTCTGCCAATCCGAGTTTATCCCGGCTCGAATAGTGTCACTAGCTTCATGGTTGAAAGGTACTTTATTCGGCCAGCTAAATGTGAGGCATGCGTTCAACATCACAAGAGGGACGAGCAACGATCGGTCCTTAATCGACACAGACGGAAACTAACAGCATCCCAGAACCCTGTCTGGTTGCCTCCAACTTTTTCTGTCCGGTCTCCAATTATCCATCACACATGGTTAATTCCAGGATATCATTCTTTCCATAGCTAAATTCTTCCAGTAACCACCTATAATGTAGGTGACCGGATATCACCGATCGCTATCGGTCTAAGCAAGGCTAAGCAGTTATTCGATCCTGACCTAACAGGGTAAAAGGTAATAAGGTAGGCAAGGATAGTAATAAATGCATCAACGGTTTTAATCAACTCCTATAACCGAGGTGTTACAGATAACACCAGCCGTCTCTACAAATCGATTTATAGGGGCGGTCTGGGAACCGCCCCTACAAATGCATGATTTGTAGAGGCACTTGGGTAGGGGCGGCTGGACAAACCACCCTTACAAAGCCTCTAGAGCCGCCCCTACAAATATTATATGACGTAGTCGGGGACGCGCCACCGCCGCGTGAGTGTGCCTGTGCTGCCCACTCCGCGAGCAGATGCGCCGCGCCCAAGCACCACCGCTGCGGGGACGTCGAGCGGAGGGAGCGCCAGACAGGGATGATGGATGTGGAGTGGCTGGGGAAGAAGAGGGCGTAGGGGGCGAGTGACTGGAAGCGAACGGACGGGAGGCGAGCGAAGCGAGACGGGAGACGAGCGACTGGAAGCTAGGGTTAGGTTTGCCTATTTATACACTGCATCCAACGGTTGTAATGCATCAGAGGTCATCCAACGGTAGAGAATTACCGGGCCGCATCGTGCCGGCTCAATTTCCGTGCCGTGCCCGTGCCGGCACTGCGGGCCGAAGTCGCAGCCCAGGCACGGCACTACGACCGGGCCGTGCCAGGCACAGACACGATGGCCACCGGGCCAGGCCGTGCTTTTTAGTGTCGTGCCAGTGCCGGCCCAGCGGGCCTAGCTCATTTGGCCAAGAATACCAGTGAATAACCTTGACTTCCTTGGCAAGCCTTAAGTAAAGTAGGTCGGTTCGATAAGGATAGTGACCACTGACCGGTTTCCGTGTCAAGCAAGGCTCCTCCTCCTCGGCCGTGCATAAAACCATTTCTCTGTACTTGAAGACAGAAGAGACGACGCACTCTTCCAAGGCCAAACACCCTAGCTAAGCTAGCATGCACCCAATGGATGATCGAGATCAGAGGCACGCCGCGCGCACTACTTGGCTTGTCGGCGCGGGCTTCCTCGCTGTCACCGTCTCATCCGCCGTGGCCGCGTTCCGGGGCCGGGCCGCAGGGGACACCGCCACGGTGGCCTTCGTGGTCGCCACCTACGTGACGCTCCTGCTGCTCCTGGCTTGTCTCCGCGCCTACGAACGCGCGCCGCCGGGCGAAGCCGACGCCGGCGGCCGAAGGGACCGTCGTCGTATCAGAATCAGGCGCGCGGTGTGGTGCCTCACCACCCTGCTCACCGTAGTGTTTGCGTCGCGGGTTGCCGGAGTGATGATGCCCTGCTGGTCTGCGGCGCTGCTCGTCTGGGCTCTTGCTGCTGCCACCGCCATCGGAGGCTTTGTTGCCTTGTTTCAATTTCAACCACGTCAATAGCTGCGTTTGCACGTTGCTGGTGATGATATGCATGATGGTATATAATATATGATGCATGGGCTTGCCGCTTGTGTTGTCCGATCGTTATTAGAGTGCTATGTTGAAATGGTGCTGGAGCACGCCGGAGATGATCAGCTACGTACAAGTCTACGAAAATACAGTCACCTATGTCTTGTGTGGGGACTTTGTGGGATTAAAAAAATTGCTTTTTTGGCCCGATTGTAGGACTTCTCGAAATCCCCTTGACCACAGGTTCATGAACTACCTTGTAAGTTCAGGAAATTCGTTCGGTTGTGCCAACACTTTGATTCACTGCTTAGAAATTCCAGCTTCTTTACTTGTCAACCAATCTATTGATCTTGCTACTAGATGTCTTACTTTGAAATATGTCCCTGTTTTCACATTTTTTTTTCCTTGTGAATGCAGAGGCTTTGGCATTGCGTCACCCAGATGTTGATGCAACTTAGAGGAGCACACAAAAGCAAGATTTTTTACAACAAAGTCACCTATGTCTCTAGGATTTGCTCAAAAACAAAAAAACAAAAAAAAAACTATGTCTCTGGGAGCAGATTGTGTTGGCGAACTGGTTGACCTTGTTCCCTTTGCATGCCTAAACGGCTAAACCAAAGGAGAAGAGTGAAGAGAGAAAAGAAAACCTCCAGCATACTGTAAGAATATTAAGAATTATTATTAATAACATATATAATTAATTAGGTGGTAATTATTAACCTTATCCATTGGCTCCGTAGAGTATCTCCAAGAGTCTATCTAATTTCCACTCTAAATCATAATTTGGAGAGTCATTTGAGTAAAATTCGCTTTCTATATTTTTGTCCGAGTGGTCGCACCACCTGGCAGTTCGACTTCTCCGCCGATCAACTGGTCGGACCGATAGATTTATCGACTTCATCGCCGACTAGTTGATCGGACTGTTTGGTGCTCACTTCTACTCGGTGGTCACTTCACCGCCGACCAGGGTGACTTCCTTGGCGGTCGGATTTTGCTACGTATCATCGTGTGCTATCAAGTTGCTCCATGTTGTTCGGATCAGGGTGCTGATCTTGAACAGCACGTCCGGGGTCTTGATAAGTATATGGCAGATGACGTTGGCAAGCTTTCAAGGCTTTTGTTTGACCCTACTACAAGATTCCCTCTTTATCTTTTAGCAGGCTCGGGGACTAAGTGTGTACACTTCACCTTACGGTGAATGTAATGCTACGCTTTCACGGCTATGCTGGGACTGGTTGCATTCTTAGCTACGCTAGGGACTGCTTAATTTTCGTAAAGACCCTGACACTAGGTGCATTCTATACCTAATCTTAGGCTCGGGGACTACAGTGTGTGCACTGCACCTTGCGGTGCATGTATTGGTGCTTCTTCATGATGTTTTGACTACGTCAAATCTATCACTTAATGCCTTTGCTCCGCTTTGATGACTACGTCATCGGCGCCATTGCAACTGGCACTTGAGTGTGTACACTTTACCGACCAAGAATTCTTAAAATTTTCTGTTGACCTCCTTACATCAAGTGTGTACATTGCCCAGGCCACTAGTCAAGCTGGTCGGCCTCACTTGGCTAAGTCCGAGGTTTGCTGGTCAGCTAAACTGCTCGGTAACTGTCCTCACAAGTCGGCACATCAATTTAACTGATCGGCAAGTGATTTCACCGCCCAGGCCACCAGTCAAGCTGGTCGGTTTTCATGTTCGTCGTTCGGATCATCAGTCAAGCTGATCGGCTTCACGATAAACTGCTCGGACTTGATCAAGATGGCGTCACCAAGCGGATACAAGGTGCTCGGGGACTAGCTGTGGGGGGGTCTGACTCCAGGTACCCAAGGCGATGGACATGGGATGCACCATCAGGGACGGTCCAGCCCACAAGACAGCCTTGAGGCGCATGGCCCTGCTCGACGCACGCTGCAAGGCAGCTCAGCGACATCCTGGAGATCGCGTAGAATCTGTAAGGATATGTAGAATGTGTGATTCCATAGATTATCTCTTACCCGATCGGACTCTGACCTGATCGGCATGTAACCCTACCTCCAGCTATATAAGGCAGGTAGGGGACCTCCTCAAAACACACGCAATCATATACGATAGCCAATACAAACCGTCGAGACACATGATTAGGGTATTACGTCAAGCTGGCGGCCTGAACCTGTATAAATCTTGTGTCTTATCACCATCTCGCTCCTGATCTCGCTCACCTCTCCGATCAATCTACCATCGCGGATAACCCCCTCGGTGGACTGCCAGACATCTTTTGTCGACAGTTTTATAGGCATGTTGCAAGCGTTTATTCAAAGTGTTTCATCTGTTTCAGACGTATTTTGCAAGCGTTTTTTTCGAGATGTTGTATGTCTCACACAAATGTTGCAAGAGGATGTTCTAAATATTTCAGTTATTTTATTCTTATGTTGTAGTAAGTTATTTTCATGTTGTAAGTGTTTTATCTGGATGTTGCATATTTTTCACACATATGTTGCAAGTGTAGGTTCCAGATATTTCTTTGCTTTAGACTTATGTTGCATTCAAGTGTTTCATACTACAAGTGTTTCGTCTTTTAGAGGTACGTTTAGAGATTCAGGGGGCATGGCCCGGGGCACACAGCACGTCTAGGGTCCCGCGGACGGGGCGTGATCGTCCTTACCCAGCTCTTGGGTCGCACCCGCGTGGAGAAGGGAGGGGGTAAGGGGGAAGGAGTGGCGGGCGCAGACTGGGTGCGCGTGCGGGGCAGGGTGAGGCAGATGAAAGCGGGGTGAGATAGACGGGCGACGGATGTACGTACGCATACAGCAGAGGCGTAGCGGCAGGAGGGGGCAGACAAGTTAGGACAGCAGCGTGCGCGGGGCTTCCGGACGCGCTCATATGCTCCGGATGCCCGAACGCTAGTAAGTCTCGTTTCATTAAGCAGAAAATTACTCACCCTGTCGCCGATGTGTCGTTTGTAGGCGTTGGTTTTCACTTTCAACTGAGGTAGTGAGGATGCAGGGTTGCTTGCGGCTGGAGCCTGGAGGGGCGTCAGTTATTCGCTTCATGTAAGCTGAGGTTCCGTCGCTTCCGATCCGATCGAGGCCCTTAATTTCAGAGAAAAGGCCTCCGTAATTTCTTGCTCATCTTCGCGGTGTGTTACTCCGTCCAGTTCCTTTTACTGGAAAAAGAATTCGGATACTCGGATGCCTGTGGCCAGTGCCATGTCACTTCTACCGTTCTACCGAAGAAGGGGATGCGCTCACATTCCTTTTCAAGTAAAAGGAGCTCCTAAGCTGTGCTCGTTGACCTTGACTTGACATTGATCAGTGATTCAGTGAATAACCTTAACTTCCTTGGCAAGCCTTAAGTAAAAGGAGCTCCTAAGCTGTGCTCGCCGTCATCACCGCACGGGAGCTTGGGCACTGCTTAAAAAACGATTTGTGACAACACCTCCTTTTCTTTGCAGGAGTGGCTCTATATTGAACCGCCTCTACAAATAGTTGTCAAATGAGCCGCTCTTACAAATGGATTTGTAGGGACGGCCAGCCGTCCCTACAAATGGTCCGATTTCTAGGGACGGCACTATATCCAGTCGTCCCTACAAATCAGATTTGTAGAGACGGCACAATATCGAGCTACCCTTATAAATAGACGCCGAGTATCAAAAATTAAGCGCTAAAATTTAAATTTTGTAAACGACCTCGGATCGAGAAACAACCAAAATGAAAGTTGTAGATCATGAAATGTTATGAAACTTTATAGTTGACAACTTTTTGATTTGAAATCATCTTTTTAAGGAAAACTACGTTTGAATTTCCAAAAATTTTAAATTTTAATTTTTTAAACGGCCTTGGATGGACAAACAGTAAAAATAAAAGTTGTAGATCTTAAAAAGTTATGAAACTTTGTAGTTGATAACTTTCTCATTTGAAATCATCTTGTTATGGAAAAACTACGTTCGAATTTCTCAAATTTGAAATTCAAATTTTATAAGTGACCTCGGATGGAGAAACTACCAAAATGAAAGTTGTAGATCTCGAAAAGTTATAAAACTTTGTAGTTGACAACTTTTTTATTTGAAATAGTTTAGGGCCTCAAACAATTAATTTATGCTCAATTTTGTATAACATGTGGGAACCAAAATGGATTGTAGACACAAGTGATCGTGAGGTGTAGTGGTAGAGGAGTTTGCGCGTGAGGGAGAAGTTGCGGGTTCGAATCCCGGCCGATGCAAAGTGTGCAAAAATCGTGAAAAAATGCTGCAACCATAGAGTGGGTGTGTGGCTGCCGGTGGGGACCTCCTCAGATAAAAAAATTGTTAATTTTTTGCCCTTTTTTCGTGATTTCTGGAAATTGATTTGTAGGAGCGGCTCAATATACAACCGTCTCTAAAATCGATTTGTCGGGGCGGCTGATAACACCAGCCGCCTCTACAAATCGATTTATAGGGGCGATCTGGAAACCACCCCTACAAATGCATAATTTGTAGAGGCACTTGGGTAGGGGCGGCTGGACAAACCACCCTTACAAAGCCTCTAGAGCCGCCCCTACAAATATTATATGACGTAGTCGGGGACGCGCCACCGCCGCGCGAGTGTGCCTGTGCTGCCCACTCCGCGAGCAGATGCGCCGCGCCCGAGCACCACCGCTGCGGGGACGTCGAGCGGAGGGAGCGCCAGACAGGGATGATGGATGTGGAGTGGCTGGGGAAGAAGAGGGCAGAGGGGGCGAGTGACCGGAAGCGAACGGACGGGAGGCGAGCAAAGCGAGACGGGAGACGAGCGACTGGAAGCTAGGGTTAGGATTGCCTATTTATACACTGCATCCAACGGTTGTAATGCATCAGAGGTCATCCAACGGTAGAGAATTACCGGGCCGCATCGTGCCGGCTCAATTTCCGTGCCGTGCCCGTGCCGGCACTGCGGGCCGAAGTCGCAGCCCAGGCACGGCACTACGACCGGGCCGTGCCAGGCACAGACACGATGGCCACCGGGCCGGGCCGTGCTTTTCAGTGTCGTGCCAGTGCCGGCCAGCGGGCCTAGCTCATTTGGCCGAGAATACCAGTGAATAACCTTGACTTCCTTGGCAAGCCTTAAGTAAAGTAGGTCGGTTCGATAAGGATAGTGACCACTGACCGGTTTCCGTGTCAAGCAAGGCTCCTCCTCCTCGGCCGTGCATAAAACCATTTCTCTGTACTTGAAGACAGAAGAGACGACGCACTCTTCCAAGGCCAAACACCCTAGCTGAGCTAGCATGCACCCTATGGATGATCGAGATCAGAGGCACGCCGCGCGCACTACTTGGCTTGTCGGCGCGGGCTTCCTCGCTGTCACCGTCTCATCCGCCGTGGCCGCGTTCCGGGGCCGGGCCGCAGGGGACACCGCCACGGTGGCCTTCGTGGTCGCCACCTACGTGACGCTCCTGCTGTTCCTGGCTTGTCTCCGCGCCTACGAACGCGCGCCGCCGGGCGAAGCCGACGCCGGCGGCCGAAGGGACCGTCGTCGTATCAGAATCAGGCGCGCGGTGTGGTGCCTCACCACCCTGCTCACCGTAGTGTTTGCGTCGCGGGTTGCCGGAGTGATGATGCCCTGCTGGTCTGCGGCGCTAGCTGCTCGTCTGGGCTCTTGCTGCTGCCACCGCCATCGGAGGCTTTGTTGCCTTGTTTCAATGTCAACCACGTCAATAGCTGCGTTTGCACGTTGCTGGTGATGATATGATACGCATGATGGTATATAATATATGATGCATGGGCTTGCCGCTTGTGTTGTCCGATCGTTATTGTAGTGCTATGTTGAAATGGTGCTGGAGCACGCCGGAGATGATCAGCTACGTACAAGTCTACGAAAATACAGTCACCTATGTCTTGTGTGGGGACTTTGTGGGATTAAAAAAAATTGCTTTTTTGGCCCGATTGTAGGACTTCTCGAAATCCCCTTGACCACAGGTTCATGAACTACCTTGTAAGTTCAGGAAATTCGTTCGGTTGTGCCAACACTTTGATTCACTGTTTAGAAATTCCAGCTTCTTTACTTGTCAACCAATCTATTGATCTTGCTACTAGATGTCTTACTTTGAAATATGTCCCTGTTTTCACTTTTTTTTTCCTTGTGAATGCAGAGGCTTTGGCATTGCGTCACCCAGATGTTGATGCAACTTAGAGGAGCACACAAAAGCAAGATTTTTTACAACAAAGTCACCTATGTCTCTAGGATTTGCTCAAAAACAAGAAATAAAAAAAATCTATGTCACTAGGAGCAGATTGTGTTGGCGAACTGGTTGACCTTGTTCCCTTTGCATGCCTAAACGGCTAAACCAAAGGAGAAGAGTGAAGAGAGAAAAGAAAACCTCCAGCATACTGTAAGAATGTTAAGAATTATTATTAATAACATATATAATTAATTAGGTGATAATTATTAACCTTATCCATTGGCTCCGTAGAGTATCTCCAAGAGTCTATCTAATTTCCACTCTAAATCATAATTTGGAGAGTCATTTGAGTAAAATTCGTTTTCTATATCTTTGTACCCTCTAACAGTTTTTCTATATTTTGTGCGCACTCTAGACGTGAAAGTCCTAGTTTACTTTTCGTAATTGAGTGGCAACTAGTGGACTAACATTTGTCTTAAGTGTTGTTTGAGCTAGGTGATGTCCACACCCAGAGTTCCGTGCTTTCAAATAAAAGTACATCTTTTTCTACTTGTAACACTGATGGAATTAAGCACTATATATCTCTTCCATACTAAGCACTAGATAATTGTGATAGCTTTTGCCCTTGAGAGAAGAGATACACTAACGTTTTGTTTACATGGTTTTTTCAGAGTAATGGAAATAAGAGCATTTTCTAACTTTTAATTACGAATTTAAAGATTACTTATTATAATTTGTATCGACGTCTATTCTATCCCTAATAATAATAATATGAAGAGACAAAAATTTCCGACCATTTTTTTTCGTACACCCTCCCTAACTAACTTTGTGAATGCGGAAACTATGTCTGTTCGTTTACCTATAGCCCTCCTGATATATATGCACGACTTGAATATATGTTCTTGAGGATAGTTAGAATCCTAATCCAAGTAGTCGTTTCGGTGCCTTGCTATTTGGCTTGATTCCACCTTCCGACAACCAAAGAGCAACCGAAGGAAATAAACACCGCCGAGCAGAGTCCCGCGTACGGCCAAGTGGAGTCCGGATAAAAAAAAACGTGGCAAATCATGGACCGTTGACGGCACAAAAACGGGAGGTAGAAGAAAATACGGCAGAAAATATAGATATAGAGGTATAGAATAACGTGATGAAAAAATAGGCATATAAAAACCGTATATAGAAAACAAAACAAGCTGAGTTTTAGCGGCCTCGGCGTGGCATGATGGACGGCGGACGACCAGGGCGCGCGGCTCCCGGGGGGGCTCGTCATCTTTGGCTAGCTCATCAAGGGCATGATGGTGGTCGCTCGTCGGCACCGTACCCGGCGTCTTGCTCGCTGGCACGAACGGAGAAGGTGTAACTAGCCACGGCAGCTGCGGGCTTGAAGGTAGCCCCAGGATCAAGGATTCAAGGTGCACGAGGGTGACGTCGGCGGCCCTGGAGATGACCTGCGATGCGAGGACACTGGCATCGGTACGAGAAAGGAGAAAGGGTTGACGGAGAGAACGGAAAGGCAAACGGGCGTCGGGTGAAGGAAACGAGGATCGTGCATCCTCGATGGCTGGTGGGTGGGGTCACGGAGACGGCGTCGTCGTCGTTGGCATCCGTGTGCGTGCGATAGCCGATAGGGACGGGAGCCGCACAGTGGCATGTGCGTGAGGATGGACCGACAGGTGGGCTCCAGGGCACAACCCAATGCGAGTTGGCAGAAACGGTCAGGAGCATTATTGTCTCCCTGCGATTAGCTGGACGTGGAGAAAGGTGACAGATCGGACCATGGCCTTGTTTAGATTAGGGTTAGGAATCAGTATTTGGCACGGTAGTATTTTTGTTTGTATTTGATAATTATTGTCCAATCATGGTCTAACTAGGCTCAAAAGATTCGTCTCGTAATTTACAATCAAACTGTGTAATTAGTTATTTTTTTATCTACATTTAATACTCCATGCATGTGTTTAAATATTTGATGTGATGGAGAGAGTGAAAAAACTTACAATCTAAACGAGGCTCATGAGGCCGATCTTAATTTCCACGTGATAACAATAAATGAAGACCAGAAGAGAGATTGCGTGCTGCTGCTCACGTGAAAGTGTTACAAGGCTACGACGGAGCAACAATTGAGAGAGGAGCATGAAAGAGCGGTGATGTGATTAAAGATGGCAACGGGGAATTCCCCGTCGAAGGTTGCCTCCCCATCCCCGTCCCCGCGGGGAGAAAAAATCCCCGTCCCCGTCCCCGCCAAAGCTCACGGGGACGATTTCTCCCCCATCCCCGCCCCCGCGAGGGGAAAAATCCCCGTCGGGGATCCCCATCCCCGCATTTGTTCATCACCATTCAGGTTAATTCATCATCATTCACATGAGTTCATTGACACAATATTAGAGTACACCACGAATCACAATCCAAAAATAGCTAAATAGCAAGAAGCAGGATATTAATCATCACAAAGGTGTAGAACTAGGGTTATTGCTGTTATATATACTCAGAAGACATTGGGCCTTCATGGGCTGGTTGGGCCATCAGGAAAGAGAGCAAAGCCTGTATATAAATGGGGCGGGGATGCGGGTATCGGGGACGGGGAATGCTCCCCCAGACCCGTCCCCGCCAAACCCGACGGGGGACGTTTTCTTCCCGTTTAGATCCCCGTGGGGGCATATTTGACTCCATCCCCGTCCCTTAATAGGGGAATTCCCCGCGGGGAATCGGGGATCGGGTCCCCATTGCCATCTTTAGATGTGATCAAGCCTGATGATGCTAAGCTTTCACGTGCTAGGTGAGTTTTCTAAGAAGAAAAAGTAAATATAGCTTTGGTAAAAAAAATAGTATAGACAAACTACCATCATGTTATCATGTCTCATGTATGACTTGACTCATGACCCGTGCTGATACAAGTTAGAGCAACTCACGTCTGATAATGATACGCCGATCCAAAACGTATTAATTAGGGACCTGCTTCTTTTACTCATTAAACTGCCCTTGCATCTTTATATTAAGGATCTGTTTTTTAATTCTCAAACAGCCATCACATCTTATGCATCTCGTATGCTATATGAACTTATAACACATGCTCATACGAGTTAGAGCAACTCGCGCCTAGCGACAATACAGAGTACGATTCTAAAATATATTGGGTCCCGTTGCAACCCACAGGCTTATTTTTGTGTACTTCAGTACACTCGCACGCCCACGTTATTTTCTATGCACGAAAAGATCCTCTCCCTCTGGTGTGATTTTTTCGGTCCAAATAGGTACGTTATAGAGTTCGATTCAAAGATAAATTTAAACATATGATGCAATCTCAAATACTATTAGAGTCCAATCTCAAGACAAATTAAAATGCACAGACAATCATTTGATAAATGTCACAGCGTCTCGTGCTCATGTATACAAGTTAGAGCACCACGTGTTTGTTGGATAAAGTTTTAAGCCGCAAATCATCTGAACAAACTATGCAATAAGTTGTATCTCCCGTTGCAACGCACGAGCATATTTGCTAGTTAAAGTATAATGTCCCTGGTTCGCATCTTTTGCAACTGGTACGAGAAAAACCAAATTGCTGTTTTTGGTCTTACATTTTCTCCTCTTATTTGTGAAATCACATTTTGGATGCACATTAGTGTCTTTATTAACATTGATGGTGACTAGTACGGTTGTTCGGAGTCATCAATCTAAATTCAGATGCGTGCATGTGGGGCGTGACGACGGTCACGCGTGATGTCACGACCGAAGCTTCGGCTGAAGCCACCGCACGGCCATATGCAGAGGATCAGCCTGCAGCCGCCGTAGGACCCTCCAGCCTCTCCACACGATAATGCCAGCCGTACTTCTCAACCAATGATGATTGAGGGCTTAAAGTGAAGCCGTACTTCTCACGCGCATGCTCTCGGAGCTCAGGGAGACCACCCGCCTCGTCGCGTTCGTCGCCGACCAGTTCGGGATGGACTCGCTTCATGCCCATGAACCTGCACGCGCTCTCGCTCGTTCTCCGCCTCCCGGACCTCGCGGCGTCCGTCTCCGGCGAGTTCCGGGACCTCGCCGAGCCGGTGCCCCTGCCCGGCTGCGTGCCCGTCCCGGGGTCGGACATACCCTCGCCGCTCCAGGACAGGTCCAACCCGTCCTACATGGTGATGGTGCACCTCGCCAAGCGCTACCGTGAGGCTGATGCCATCCTCGTCAACTCCTTCGACGCCGTCGAGCCTGAGGTTGCCCAGGTGCTCCGCCAGCCAGAGCGCGGCCGGCCGCCTGTGTACCCTATCGGCCCGCTGATACGGCAGTCCGGAGTGATTCCACCGTCATCTCCGCCGCGTGCGGCGTGCCTGGAGTGGCTCGACCGGCTGCCGGCCAGGTCGGTCATCTTCGTCTCGTTCGGCTCCGCCGGCGCGTTGCCAAAGGAGCAGATGCACCAGCTCGCGCTTGGCCTGGAGCTCAGCGGGCAGCGCTTCCTCTGGGTGGTGCGCAGCCCCAGCGACGAGGGCACGCTCAGCGACAACTACTACAATGCAGAGAGCAACAAGGACCCCTTCGCCTACCTCCCGGAAGGATTCCTGGAGAGGACAAAGGACGTCGGTCTCCTGGTGCCGTCGTGGGCACCGCAGACACAGGTGCTTGCCCACATGGCCACAGGAGGCTTCCTGACGCACTGTGGGTGGAACTCCACGCTAGAGAGCCTGGTGCACGGCGTGCCGATGCTGGCGTGGCCGTTGTTCGCCGAGCAGCGGCTAAACGCGGTGATGCTGGCGGAGGGGGTCGGAGCTGCGATGCGGCTGCCCGAGCGGAAGGATAAGGAGACCATCGCATCGGTGGTGAGGGAGCTGATGGTAGGGGAAGGGAAAGGAGCCATGGTGCGGGTGAAGGTGGCCGAGCTGCAGAATGCTGCGGCAGAGGGACTCCGTGACGGTGGTGCCGCCACGACGGCACTTGATGAGGTGGTGGAGAAGTGGGAGGCAGAAGCGAACTAGAAGGTGCCCATATATGAGGCCATCATCACTTAGCAATGCAATCCTGAGTTATCAGCGTTCGTGTTCTTTCAGATTCCTTAATTATATGGATGCATTGATTAAGTTTACAAGAGAGGACCAGTTCGTACATGTGAAGGGTTTGAGAGATTCGTGATGTTTATTTCATCTTCACTTGTGTGGTCATGTTCAATAAGCATTGGAATATGCCCATAGAACATGCGTCGTCATAGATTACTTTACCGCCGTCATAGATTTCTGACATTTCATCTCTTCATCAGAAATCTAATTTATCGATGTTATGGATACAATAATAGGATGGCAATTGGTTGTACTTCTTTTGTTGTGATATAGTTTTAGGCAACTCAGGAACTTCTCGTGTTTGAATTGGCCTTTCAGTTTATAAGTATAAATGGGTGAAACCACTATGTGGGAAAAGAAAAATTGGCCTTTCAGGAACTCGACTTGGACTTTTGACTCCCGTACCGCAGACAGTACCCGGAAAGAATCTTCCGGGGTCGTATCGGCCACCAACACCGCAAACCGTAAATTATTTCCTTTTATAAGAGGTAAGCTACACCGAACTCAAATAGTTAGAGGGAGTAAATTGAACGAAACGTTAATTTTAGGGGTTATCTCAACATAGACCATACTTGAGGACAATTTTTTTCTAATGATGAAAAATGCAAACGCTAACCCACACTCCTCTCTGAATCCCTCATCCATGCCGCCCCACTCTCCTCTCTCCCTCACCCTCCTCACACGCCCTGGCAGCAGAGTGCCACATGCCCCGATAGCTCTATGTACGCCCCAGCGGTGGAGGACGTCTCCCGGCGATGAGATCCCACTTCCTCTCCCTCTCTATCCCCTTCCGTCTGCCCCGCCGCGGACACGGCCACCTGCACGGACGACGGCTCCGGCCGCGTCGCCTTCGCCTGCAACGTCGTGGACACGACCGGCCGCGCCACGCCCGCCATGGGCGCCCCGGACGCGCCCTCCTCCTTCTGCTCTCCCGTGGACGTAGCCATCGGCTGCGCCTCCCCGGTCGACGCCGTGGCCGCCCCAGCACCACTCTCGCTCACCTCCGGCGCGGCGCCAGCCGGCTCCTGGCACGCCTGTCGGAGGAGGACCTTCTTCGGCGCAAGCCGCAGGAGAGTCCCATGTCCTCCGACGCTGCAAGGGATATGGCGGTCAGTTCACGGCAAAAATTCGTTAGGACAAAAAGATGAGAGAACTCTTAACTCACCCTGACGCCATCATGCGAGGACGTTTTGGGGCCGGCCTGCCCAACCCCGGCTGCTCGTCGTCGTCACATTGCCGCTTCGAGCCCTCCCTCGACTCGGAGGGCTCGGACGAGGTGGAGCGGTCGATCCCCATCGATTCCGGGGGCGCCGTGGAAGGCCCGGACGGAGCAGGGCGGCTTGATTCCGATGGCTTCGGGGCCGCCATAGAAGGCCCAGACTAAGCGGAGCGGCCGCCTCCCGCCGACTCCGAGGGTGCCGCGGAAGGCTCGGACGGAGCGGGACGGCTCGCTTCCGCCGTCTCCGGGGGTGTGTCCCCCCTCTTGCCCCGAAAGATGCCATGCGAAGGGCCCCGCCTGCAACGAAGGTGGGTCCTCATCCCCGGCAGCCAGATCATCCCCCAGGACGGGCGACCCAGAGCCGTCGCCCTCCTCCTCCTCCTCTTCTTCCTCCTCTTCTTCTTCTTCTTCCTCCGACGAGCCTTGGCGCCGCTTCCCTCGCTGTAGCTTCGCTTGCTGCTTCGCCCGCCGTTTCTTCCCCTTGTCGTCCTTCTTCTTCTTCCTCTGTTCATCCATGGCACAGTTCATCGCCCTCACGACCGCGTGCTCTGGAAGCGGCGCGACGGAGTCCCAGAAGCCTAACCCCATCGGCAACTCGATGAAGCCCGCGTCCGGCCTCATCACGGGATGTCCCGGGATCGGGAACACGGCGTCGGCCTCCCCCGTGGCCTCCTTGATGCGCTGCGTGACCTCGCTGTCGTGGAGCGGTCCCTAGGCGAGTGTCGTCCCGTCGAGCTACGCGCCGAGCGTCATCCCGTACAGCGGCGCCACCCTCGTCGCGTGATACCCCTGATGACGCCGGCCTCACGGAGGCCGTGGATGTTCAGGAACGCGATGGCCTCGAGGAGGTCATGCATCCTCTTCTTCTCCTTGATGGGTGGCCCCCACAGCCATGACGGCGGCGCCACTTCGACCAGGTGCCCGGTGAAGATCGGTAAGGGGGCGGCAGGGTCGTTCTTTAGGTAGAACCGGTATGAGTGCCACCCCTTGTTGGATCTAGAGAGCCCGCTACCCCCAGAGGTGGATGCCCACGCATCCCATCAACACCGGGGTCTCCCGGCCTCTCTCCTTCTTCTTCATCAAGGAGATGGAGAAGAAATATCTCCACAGCTCGAAGTGGGGCTCGATCCCAGGTACCCCTCGCACATCGCGATGAAGGCTACGATGTGCTGGATCCCGTTGGGGTTCAAGTGTTGTAGCTCGATCTGATAGTGGTGCAGCAGACCCTAGAAGAACAGGTGGGGAGGAACCCCGAGTCCGCGCTCGTGGAAGGGCGCAAAGGAGACGACATAGTCGTCGGGCGGCGCCGGCGCATCCTCACGGCCGGGCACGAGCCACTCCACCGCGTCGGTCCTCTCGAGGAGAAGACCACGCTTGATGAGGCCCTCCATACACGCGTGGGTGACATCGGATCGGTACCACGAATCCATGGAAGGTGGAGGTGGCAGCGGAGAAGCAAAGGCAGTGGCGGAGAAGCAAGGGCTGCAAATCTAGGGCGCTGGCAGCGGATTAGCAAGCGTAGCAGATCCAAATGGCGGCGGCAGAAAGATGGAGAAGGTAAGGTTGTGGTTTTGGTGTGCAGAAACGTGAAGGGGGAGGCCGCTATTTATAAAGCGGAGCGGGGCGAGAAGGTGAACCGTCCTTCTAGATTTACGTGCCCGCTGCGCCGCATCACGTCACCTCCCTCCAAAGATCGTGCGCACGCTATCTCTGGCCATGCCCTCGAAGGACATGCCAGATGTAACAACCCAAAAATCCATACACTAAAAATACCAACTACAAAATTTTTCTTAAAACTCCCATGTGTTGATGAGTGTCATGTATAGAAACCCAACCTAAGAGATGCATTAGGTCTAACCCCAACCAAAGTCATCACACAAGCATGTCATGCCATTGTTAATCATGTTTATTTAAATACTGACAAATGAAGCATAGCATACATTGTTAACTCACATGGTGATTTGGATTTTTCATTTGTTCTATGTAATGCCTAACAACTACTTTAAAGAAACACACCATAAAGTAATTATTACTCAAACCAAAGAATAAATGTTTAAAAAGAAAACTATTTCCATTTGTGTATAACAAAACTACACCTATTTTTGTTATACAAAATAGCTAAATAAATTCCTAATATATATATAAATGATATGGGCATCATATCTAAAAGGTACACCAATTTGGAATTCAAATTTCAAACCAAATTTGAATTCAAAACAAATAAGAAGAAAAACAAAATAGAAAAACAAAAAGGAAGAAGGAAGCCTACTCGGCTTCGCGGCCCAGCCAGCCCAACCGCGCCTGCCTTCCACCCACCGCGCGCGCACGTGGCCCACGAGCCAGCCCAGCACTCCGCGCACGCCCACGCACTCGTCCGCTCCCCTTGCTACCGCTGCCACACGGGCCCCACACGTTAGCCACCCCCAGCCACAGTGTCGTCTTCCTCCCCCATGCCGATCACTCCTCCGACCAAGCCCCGATTGGCGTGGCAGGTGCGGGCTAGGGGGGTCACGTGAATCTCTTGGCCTTGTCCCCTTGGCGCCGCGCCCACGCAACCACGCTCGGGCCGTTGGATGCAAGCACGCGCCTCCGATCGCCCCTCGATCTCCATCCGCCATTCACCGAGCTCCATGGCCGAGCTTCGGCTATAAAAGCCCTGGCCCCGGGTGCCCTAGAGCTCTCCCATTGCCCCGCCGCCACTTTGTGGCCGTGCACTGCGCACTCGAGCCAAGAGAGAATAGGGAGAAGAGGGAGAAGGGAGAAGGAGGCGCCATCAGAGCACCACCGAAGCCGCCGGAGCAGGAGACAACACCACGATCGGCTACAGCAGCGCTGCACTGCTTTTGGAGCTACATGGCCTCGAACCGCCACTGCACCGCCATCCTATCTCCCACGACACCAACGGTGAGCCCGGTCTCTCCCTGCTCACTGCCGGACCTCACTGTGTCGGCCATGGTGCTCCACACTGGGAGCGCGTAGGCTAGGGCCGTCTCTGGCCTCTGGGTACACACGCACCCATGCGCACATCTACGACCACGCCGTGACCACCCCACCGGAGCCCCGTAGTGCTCCCGCGTGCCTCGTCGTCGTCACCATGCCGCCGTGGCTGCCGAGGAGCCCCTACCGGCCACATGGGAACCCGAAGCCCCGCCTTGAGCCCCTGGATGCCCTCGCCACGTCCCCATGGATCCGTAGAACACCACTGTGCCTGCAATAGCCTCGTGAAGCTCACACGCACCATCGAGACGCCTCTCTGAGGCCGTAGCCACCTCACCGATGCCGCCGTCGTGCCCGTAAGACCGCCGTCGTGGCCGGCACACCACGGGACCCCGCACACCACATTAACCCCACCAACGAGGACGCCGAGGCTCGGCAGAGCTTTCACCCGCATCGATTGCGCACCAGCGTCACTGGTGAGGCTCACTGGGCGCTCGCCGCCAGCGTGTAAGCCGTCGTGGGAAAAACAGAGGAGAGGGGGTGAGATGGGCAGCGCAGCCCAACGCTCGGTCAACCGTGAACCAGGCGAAGGAGACAGTAGCGTGGACACGGTCCAACACAGACTGTGTCTGCGGTCCATGGACCGTGAACGCCAGTCTACCATGAACCACACAGTGCGGGCCGCATGGTAGACGAAGCCTAGTGGGAGCCCATGGCAACGACGTGGCAGCGCCATAGCATGCCACGTGTCTGGGTCGGCTCGGCCCAGACCGGCCCAACCCGAGCCCACCAGAGCCCGTTTGAGACCCAGTCCGAGTTGACCATTGACCGGTCAACATTGACCATTGACCTAGCCCCACATGTCAGTGTCACAAAGACTCAGGACCCACATGTCGGTAAGTGACGTCATGACGACGTCACGCGGGTCCCACCTGTCAGTATCAACACAGCCAAGGTGACATCGTGCTGACATCACGATGACATCAGCTGCTGACGTCAGCAGCACTGGCCCCACACGTCAGTGACCCTGATCCGTTGACTATTGACTTGACGTTGACTTTGACCGGACCCACATGTCAGTGACCCAAGAGCCCCTGGTCCCACCTGTCGGAGCTGATGACGTCATGCTGACGTCAGCAGGACCCCCCACTTGTCAGCTCAGAGCCGAGCCAATGATGTCATGCTGACGTCAGCATGCCACGTGGACCAGCCACAGCGTGACACGTGTCAGCCCAGGATTAATTCGGCCTTTTTCTATTTTTACAAATGATTTAAACTTCGAAAATTCATAACTAATTCATATGAACTCAAAAAAATGCAAGACCAGGACCAAAATTCATCTAAAATCAAGGTCTACGCAATGAACTCATGTTTGAGTGCATTTGGCTCCTTTGAATTTTCATTGCTTCTTTGTGCTATCCTATAGACGTCGCTAACGCGACTATAATGCGATCGATGCAGACTCGGAGGAGAACCAGACGGACAAGGATCATGAGTACCATGAGGAGAATAGAGACGACTACACTGAAGGTGCCACATCCCACCTAATCTCATAGCACTTATTACGCATGGCTAATATAGAACTGCTATTGCTTTACTTTACTGTTATAATCATATTATGATAGGACTTGCATGGGAGTATGCTTACTTGATGGCCTCTACCTTGACGCAACCTTACCCCTGCATACCCTGCTATTAGGCTAGACACACGCTCACTGCTATAATTCATTACTTGTACTTCTACTACGCTTATACTACATTTATGTGTTATGTTATCTGGACTATGGGGAGAGTGCTACGTGTGTGACTTGGGTGTGTGGAGGGTGAGGGTTGTGTCGACCAAGTTGGAGTATACGATGAGCCTGGGGCAAGTCTTGCCATGTGGTGCTACCTGGGCACCCCTGGGATGGATACCTATGGTGGGTAAACGGTATATGAGGTGGCCCTAGGTGTGAACCCATGATGGGAGGAGCCCAGGGTGGAGGTGCTATGGTGGCACGATGAATGGAAACCCTGATGAAGACATTCTAGCTTGGTCAACCCTAAGGACTTACTAGTACTCAGATTCACCGGGAAGCCTTACGTACCACTCGCCCTATATGGTGCGGGATGGCCGGACTACTTGGTAGGATATTGCCACTACTGCTAGGTTGATAGTGGACAGTGTAAGGAGGTACGGGGCACGGAGGATTTCCCCCACACCATTTCGAGACTTCATGGAGACCTTATGGACCTGGCTCATGACTCACAGTTTCAGCCACCCCAGACTAGACTTGGGGTGTACCAGGGCTGAATGGTAGAGTGGCATTATCCTAGGCTAGCAAGCGGCCAGAATCAGCCTAGTTGACGATGGTCAACGAGGAAGGTGGATCTTGTGGTTATGTAAAACCTTTGTAGAATGTATGGTTGATCGATCGATACATGTGCCGACTTGTCGGCTATGGACCTTTCCTGAGTTTCGCTTAAACTAGATAGTGAGATGAGTCCTTCTCTTCTTCCCTCGTGAGAGAGTGTCGGTCGTAGCCAGGGGCTACGGCCTTGAGACAGTGCCAAGAGGGAGTTGGCCTGTCGACTGAGCGATGGTATTGGGGTGATGTGGTGATGACATGGAGATGGTGGTATATTGATCCCAGGATCGAAACCTGGCTCTGGAAAGGGAATGGGGTGGAATGTGTGTGGGAATGGTGTTAAAACTTGACCAACTATTATTATATACTTGATATGCTATTGCTTAGAGAACCCCAGCCTTATAAGTTCCTTTTGATTATATCCAACTTGCTTTCAATTTTCATAAAGCAATGCTCATAGGGTGGGAGTGGCCAGTACAAATCGTACTGATAAATTTAGGCACACAGGTTCTGCTGAGGAGTATAGCTCCGAGGAGTTTGACGGTTGAGGGGTTCGTGCCTACGCTCGAGTTTGGCGATCTTATCCTCAAGCTGTTCTAAATGAATGCTACTTTTGATTCCGCCAATGCGATGATGTAATAATTTATGTAATTCCGCACTATTTGTACTCAGATTTTATCATTGCATGGATGTGATATTCGACTGGAATTTGGGTAATATGATCTTCAATGGTCTTATTACACTTCGACTCTGTGGATTTCCCTTCGCGGAAATCAGGTCGCTTCAGTTGGTATCAGAGCCATACTTGACCATAGGACGAAACCCTTAGAAATGGACGATAGAATAGGACGTGAACAACCCTTCTTTCGGTTATATATCGACCCTACATTTACTTTTATGCAAGGCTTATCTATTATTGACCTGCTAACACCTGTTCCTTAAAACATGCAGATGGCAACGAACGTCGACTGGCCACCTCTAGGACCGCCACCTCTGGACCATGCCAAGCTCACCTTCGACCTATGTGAGCTCGAGGGTTTTGCACAGACCCTCTGCTGAGTTCTCGTCACGTTAGATGTTCCCAACAAGCTTGTCAAGGTCACCTGCACCGGGAAGCCAGCTCAGGAAGGAGGAATCGAAGGACCGATTGTCACCTCAGTCGAGTTTCCAGCTAGCACTACCTTACCTTCTGTCCCAGCTTTCACTGAGTTGACTATAGAGGACACAGTCGAGGAGGGACTGTAAGCTATCTCACATAAGGCACTTCACAGAGTGATGAGGGACCACTACGAGCACCTAAAGACGACAGAGTTCTGTCTACTTCCCCAGGCCCTCGACCTCAGCCTTGCCCCTAGTGAGTAGAGCTTCGCAGCCGACAGAGTTATCTTTGCCAAGGAGGACAGATGCCTTCGTGTCTCAGCTATCCACCTATTGGAGCAGGATAGGTACGTGACCCAGCTGGAGCAGAGGAGACGTCAGGACCAGGCCCTTCTATGGGAGTGCTAGGGGCGAGACTCATAGGGAGCATAGGAGCAAGCTAGTCTACTTGAGACAGTCGCTAAGCTGTAGGACGAGCTCAACCGCCATGAAGAAGTCCATAGAACCGAGGTCGCTGACTTACAGGACAAAGCCGCCGACCTAGGCAACAGGAACTGCTACCTCGACAGCAAGGTCTTGGAGTTGCAGAGAGAGTTGGACGACAAGAAGGCCGAGTTCAATCATAGAGGAGACAGAGAGAGATCGAAGGGGATTGATATGCTGAAAATCCAATCTCGGAACAAGACCATGACTCAGGATTTAGAGGAGTTCAGGAGGAAGGCTATTCATAACTAGGGTCACCTGATCGAGGCACTCAGGTAGAATGAGTACCTATAGGACAAGTGTGAGAGGACATGGCAGGCGTAGCAGAAGTCTGACAAGAAGCGCCTCAGGGAGATGAAGGGTATGTGGGATCAGCTACCCAAGGAGATTCGCAGCAAGACAAAGCCTAGGATAGAGGAGTTTGAGTTAGCCCCGACTCGCCTCAACCTAGACGCTTGCCCTACCCTACCTGGAGCCAAGCCTACTGAGGAGCTCACCGAGGCCCTAAAGTACGTGTCCCGACTTCACAAGTCTAACGAGGAGATCGAGATCGAGAACAGTCGTATCCCAGCTGTAGTGTATGAGTTAGAGTAGAATGACCCTGCGTGGTCATGAGTCATGTTAGTAGCTTCCGTAAGTGGCTAGTACAAATCGTACTGATAAATTTTGGCACACAGGTTCTACTGAGGAGTATAGCTCCGAGGAGTTTGACGGTTGAGGGGTTCGTGCCTACGCTCGAGTTTGGCGATCTTATCCTCAAGCTGTTCTGAATGAATGCTACTTTTGATTCCACCAATGCGGTAATGTAATAATTTATGTAATTGCGCACTATTTGTACTTAGATTTTATCGTTGTATGGATGTGATATTCGACTGGAATTTGGGTAATATGATCTTCAACGATCTTATTACACTTCAACTCTGTGGATTTCCCTTCGTAGAAATCAGGTCGCTTCACCAGATGACGGTTCACCCGGTACACGGGCCAAAAACGGTCGTAGGTAAGTAGGGTATGGAGCTCAAAATGCTCCCACGGCCCATTCAGGCCTAGGAGTTCGAAGGTTGGCCCACCGACGGGTTCACAACCGCTCTAGGGAACCTTTAGAGTGAGGGGTGGAAAGGTATGGAACCACTAGCGGCCAATACCCTGGCACACGAGCGCCACGGGCATCCCGGCCCACGTTCGAGTCTCGGTCGGTTTACAATCCATGGTTTTTCCTCGAAGAAAGGTAAAGAGCCCTTAGAACCGGTCGAACGGACCCAAAAACTATATGAATTGGCCATTGAGAATCTAGAGTTGGTCACCAGCTGACCCATGCCAGACCCCCATGAACAGGAATCTGGGGCCCCACTCGGACTAGCCCGTTAACAGCTCACCGAGCACCATGATTCATCCATCGAGGAGAATCATGGCACGGCTTAGCCCCTTCGCTTTATCAAAAAAAATGCTTGAGGGATGAAGATCACAAAGACGAGCTGACCCCTCGATCAGACCCCTGCAACGCATGGGGGCTCAAGGGAAGTTGGACTCACAAGGAGGCCGAATACGCGATCGCAGGACGATGGCTCGGATCCTAGGGAGGGGTCAAAATCAAGAGAAATCTTTTCCGACCCCCAGAATCCTGTAGCTACATGCTCCCAAGGATGCCCGTAGGCATGCCCATAGCGACGAGAGAGAGGAAGCCGGCTGTGGCTACCACCCTCGTCGTGGTGGATGCTATGACAGTGGCGAGGACCGTAGCCTGAGCCCCAACCTGCCGGGGCCTCATGCCTTTGCCCGACACATCCTCAACGTCGCCTTCCCACCGCGGTACCGACCACCGACTAACATCCTAAAATACTCCGGGGAAACGAACCCCGGACTGTGGCTCGAGGATTATCGGCTTGCTTGCCAAGCCAGTGGAGCGGATAGTGACAGTTTCATTATCCTCAACCTTCCATTGTTCCTGGCCGATTTGGCGCGAACATGGTTGGAACACCTTCCGCTCAACCGGATTCAAAGTTGGGTGGACCTAAAAGAGATTTTTGTGGAAAACTTCTAGGGCACCTACGCGCGTCCTGGGAACTCGTGGGATCTTAAAAACTACCGACAGAAGTCCGGGGAGACTCTTCGTGAGTACATTCGGCGCTTCTCCCGACAGTGCAATGAACTGCCCGATGTCGCTGACGCTGACGTCATAGGAGCCTTCCTGTCTGGGACCACCTGCGAGTCCCTGGTTTACAAGCTAGGACGCAAGGGCCCACGAACCACCAAGGAGCTCCTCGACATCGCCACCAGCCACGCCTCGGGCGAGGAAGCGGTCGGAGCAATCTTTGATCACTCTAAGGGCAAGGCGAAGCGGGATGAGGACGCTGGCGAGGGCACCTCCAACTGCCCCACCAAGAAGAAGAATAAGCAGCGGCGCGAGAGCTAACTCGTGGCCGCTGCGGACCGCAAGGGGGGTCGAAAGCCCACCGAGGGCACCCCCCGACCACTTTGAGAAGCTGCTTGAAGGGCCATGCCCTAACCATGCCTTCCCCGTCAAGCACCTGTACAAGGACTACATCCTCATGCAGCAGTTCCTGTCTGGTGGCTCCAACAAGCGGGAGTCCCGAAAGGAATCCAAGCCGGCGGTAGATGGCGCCGAGGAGAAGGACGGCGGCTTTCTGACACCGGACGGCTGCCTCATGATCTTTGGGGGTCGGCAGCCTATGGCTCCAAGCGCCGTCAGAAGCTTGCGCGCCGCGAGGTCTATGCGGTCGAGCCGGCCGCGCCTTCCTTCCTCCGATGGTCGGAGTCCGCCATCACCTTTGACCGGACTGACCACCCGGAGAGCATCCCGCAGCCGAGAAGGTACCCGCTCGTGGTCGACCCGATCATCGACACGAAGCGCCTCACCAAGGTACTAATGGATGGAGGCAGCGACCTCAACATCATGTACGCCGAGACACTCGACGCCATGGGCATCGATCGGTCGCGTATCCGACCGACCGGGGTGTCTTTCCACGGCATCATGCCTAGAAAGCAGGTCGTGCCTCTCGGGCAAATCGATTTGTCCGTCACCTTTGGGAATCCGACCAACTACAGGATGGAGACCCTTACCTTCGAGGTGCTCGAGTTCCTCGGGACCTACCACGCCATTCTGGGACGCCCATGCTACGCGAAGTTTATGGCTATCCCCAATTACACCTACTTGAAGTTGAAGATGCCGGGTCCGCACGAGGTCATCACCGTCGGCACCTCCTTCCAGCAGCAAACTGGACGTAGGGACATTCTACCCGAACCAGTATAAATCCTTATGTCCTTCGCGCACACCATCCAGGCCAGACGCGTAGATACAAATTTACTCGTCGGTGGTCCGAAACACCGACAGTGCGGCTCAGGGGCGTCCGCCTCTTGTTCTTCTAGGCATGGGATTGGCGTCAAGGTGCGCAGATAGCCGCGTGGTTGCAATCTTGCGTCCTGGCCAGCGTCTCCGCCTTCGCCGCACTCCTCTCGGCTTGCCGCTCCCTCCCGCACGTGCGCCAGATCCACACGCACCTCCACGTCCACGGGCTGGACACCAATGAGTTCCTCCTCGCCAGGCTCGTCGATCTCACGATTGGCGCCACTGACGACACACGCAGGGTGCTCGACGGGATGCACCAGCACTAGGCGATGGTGACTGCCTACTTGTGGAACGCGCTCCTGCACGGGGACGTCCGCCGACGCGTTCGGGGAGATGCGCGCCACGGGGGCCACGCCAACGAGTACAAGTACGGCTGTGTGCTCAAGTCCATCTCCCGAAGCGCCAGGCCATCGATGACCATGGCCACCGCCACGCACGCGACTGGGCTCACGGACATCTACTTCAAGTGCGGGAAGGTGAAGCTCGCGGTGAGGATGTTTGAGGAAATGCCTGAGAGGGACGTGATCGCGTGGGGGTCAGCCATTGCTGGGTTCGCACACAAGGGGCGAAGAGGGAGGCCGTGGAGCTAAGGTGCCATTGCTGCCAAAATTTTGATGTTTTTTTCAATATTAAATCTGAGTTGAAATAATTGTTAGTTGTGCCAAAAATATATTTAGCCAAATTTAATCATTTGTGTCAACATACAATAAAAAAGTCTAATTGCAAATCGGGGGTACAATCACAAATAGGCATAACAAATAAGGGTAAAATCACATGGGCATTTCTGTCCTTTTATACAAAATTTAACACCGTTAGGGGAGGATAACGGAGTAGGGGCAAACTGGTGCTTCGTTTTGAAATCACATGGATAAATTCACAAAGTAAAAAAAAACAGGGGCAAAATCACAATTTCGATACAAAATAGGGGTAAAAATGCAAGAGCCCCTTATTTTTTTAGTATCTTAACGACTTCAAATGGAAAAACTCAAAACTAGAAAGTAGTAGATCTCGTCGAGATCTATAATTTTCATATAAAAATTATCTTCATTTAATACCGCAAAAAAAGATATGATTTTTCTAAGATATATTAATCATATCAAATCATATCTTTTTTTTTTGGAATTAAATGAAGATAATTTTTATATAAAAATTGTAGATCTCGACGAAATCTACAACTTTCTAGTTTTGAGTTTTTTCATTTAAAGTCGTTAAGATGTTCAAAAAAAAATTAATGACATATTTAGACCTAAGGATATTTTTGACTTTTCACACCTATAATTTGACACCGTTAGAACCTATTCTGACTGTAGTGGCATGGAGGACAACAAAAATTTAGAGTAATGACGCTGAAGTTCACCAAACTTTTCCAGTGACTCAAAAAAAATTAGAATCTTTTATAATAGCTCAGGAGAAAATTCCTCGATAAACGAGGCCCAGAACCCACCACCGACCGTCGCCACAGCCACCAGCCAGACGGCGACGCCGACGAGCGGCGGCATCAGCGGCGCCACGCGCGAAGCGAACATCGCCGTAAGCAGCGTGGTGAGCGCCCAGACAGCGGCCTTCGCTTTGCCCCTGTCGTCGTCCCCAGCAGGTCGCGCGCGTTCGAACCTGCGCAGAAAATGCAGGAGCACCAGCAGCGCCGCGTTGGCGGAGACCACGAACACCACCGAAGCCACGTCGTCGCCCCAGGACCTGTAGACGGCCGCGGCAGAGTTGCAGGCGAGGACGCCGAGGCCTAGCATGGTCAGCAGCGAGGTGCGGCCATTGCCGCCGCCGTCCATTCGTAGCGTGGCACCGTGGCTGAGGCAGAGCCACAGAGCCAGCTAGTTCCCGGCGTGAGCTCCTACTTTCAGTAGATATATGCTTTAGGGCCAGTTTGGCACCGCTCTTGCGTGCTCCGGCTCTGGCACTGTTCATGCACTGTAACCGGAGCCGTAGGAGCTGCAAAAACGAGCTCCGCCGGCTTTGTAAACAGTGCCCAGCGAAACAGTGAGACGAAAAAGTAGGAGATGAACAGTGCTGCTACAGTATAGGAGAGAGAAAAACGGCTTCATAAACAGTACCGGTGTCGATGGAAGCCGGAGCCGAAACAAACGAGTCCTTATACTCCACGCGGAACGGAATGCGATTCTAGAGGTAATTTCTCGTGAGCCACTATAAAAAAATCGTAATTTCTTGTGAGTTACTGAAAAAGTTCGGTGGACTTCAACACCACTGCTCTATTTTTTTTTTGTCCTCCATGCCACTGCCGTCACATTGGGCTCTAACGGTGTCAAACTGCATGTGTGAAAAGTCAAAAATACCCTTAGGTCTAAGTATGTCATTAATTTTTTTGAGCATCTTAACGACTTTAAATGAAAAAACTCAAAACTAGAAAGTTGTAGATCTCGTCGAAATCTACAATTTTCATATAAAAATTATCTTCATTTAATTCCGCAAAAAAAGATATGATTTGATATTATTAATATATCTTAGAAAATCATATATTTTTTTGCTGTATTAAATGAAGATAATTTTATATGAAAATTATAGATCTCGACGAAATCTAGAACTTTCTAATTTTGAGTTTTTCCATTTAAAGTCGTTAAGATACTCAAAAAAAATAATGGCATATTTAGACCTAAGGGTAATTTTGACTTTTCACACCTGCAGTTTGACACCGTTAGAGCCCAATTTGACGACAGTGGTATGGAGAGAAAAAAAAAATTAGAGCAGTAGCGCTGAAGTCCGCCAAACTTTTTTAGTGACTCACAGAAAATTACAATCTTTTTTAATGGCTCACAGGGAATTCTCTTCTTTATTGCCCCCTGACCCTGAGAAGCCGCCAGCCAGTGATGAGTGCGCGGGTGGCCGGCCGGATGCTGTGTTTCAGGCAGAGCTGGAGCTGCTGGTTGGATGCTACCATACTAATTGTTATTGCCATGCATGTCAATGGCGTATTATTCGACCATTCATATGTATCTTTTTTTTTTTGCATCTTTCTGTTTTCCCTCTTCTTCCAGTGCCATTAAGAAGGAGTTTAGAGTACAAAACCCCAAGGGAATACGGTGAGTTACCGTAGCCAACTCGGAGCGGGATAAAAGGAAGAGCAAAAAACAGAAACGGCGCGCGAGCTTGTGATTTACAAGAAGATGTTTTGCGACCAGTCGGCAGACTGACTAGCTAGCTGTCCCCCGCGACGAAGAATACCGACAACGCCGAGAAACCTGAACCAATCCACGTATCCGCCTCCTCGATGACGAGCTGGTGCAGTCTGTGCGGCAGTAGATGTTCTCCAGCGAACACGCGCCGATTGCGTTCCTTCCACAAAGACCATGCGACAAGCATAAGGGCTGAATCGAAGCTTTTGCGCAGAGCAGATGGCACATTGGATCTTTGCTGCTGCCACCATACCGACAGTGTTTCATCGCCATTCGGTGCCCAGTGTTGTAGCCCCACCGAATTGAGCAGACGGAACCATACCTCGCGACTGTAAACGCAGTTGAGCAAGAGATGATCCGTTGTCTCTGCTTCCTGACCACAGAGGGCGCAGAGAGCACTCTGCTGCAAACCGTGTCGCATACGCCGATCAGCTGTCCAAAGGCGACCGTGCAGAGCTAACCAGAAGATAAACTTCACTTTGGGTGGAACTGCGGCCTTCCAGATGTGCTTGGCCCCTAGAAGAGACGACATACCGACGAAGAACACACGGTACACCGACGACGCCGAATAAGTTCCATTGTCGGTCCACCTCCAGATGAAGCGGTCTGAGGCGAGGGGCTGCAACTGGATCCCTTCGAGCTTTTTCCAAAGCAGGACATACTCAATGAGTACCGGAGCCGTCGTTGCCCCGGAGATGTCCCTGACCCACTGACGCTGGTGTAACGTTTCCTTGACAGTCTGGTTCCGGAGATGAAGCTGCTGGTTGGATGCTACCATACCAATTGTTATTGCCATGCATGTCAATGGCGTATTGTTTGACCATTCATATGTATCCTTTTTTTGTTTGCATCTTTCTGTTTTCCCTCTTTCTTCCAGTGCCAGGACGAACAAGGTCACGGCCATGTCAAGGGATGCTGACTCAGGAATATGCTTGTTCAGCTGTTTATGACGTTGTTACGTTTTCTTCTTTTCAGTTCACCTAATATGAGGTCATTTTCTGTGCTCCGACTTTTGGGGGACAAGTTTGTAGAAAAACTTTTTTGGCAAACATGCGTGTCACAGTTTTGGAGGAAAACTTGCGGTGAAACTTTGAAAACTTGTTCACTGCAATGGCATTCTCTGTTCCTTGTTTCATCAGGAGCTTTGCGAGATGGGTTTTTCCTCTCGTGCTCTCGGTGTGATGCTGCGGGTTCAGTCAGCGCACTCCTTCCGGTAATTGAGTACGTAGCCAATAGACGGCTGCGCAGTGGGCACCAGCGGCATGCAGCCGGCGGCTTTGCTGTTGCTGGTCTGGTCTGGTCTATGGAGACAGCAGACAGGAATTGGCTTCTCGTCCATAGTCGCAGCGGCGGCGCATACTAGGTGTCCTTAAAAATCAGGAACAAACATGACCGTGTTCTCTCCGTCGACAGCAAAGCATGGCTACCATTGCGGCGAAACGCTGGGTGTAATAGTGTCGCTCCAGCCTCCAGGTTGCACGCCGCGTGCCAGAAAGCGGCAGATGGAGTTCTACCCTCACGGCGTGCTGGCCACGCTCGGCCTCGCCACTCTGACGGGCACCTCCGTGCTCGCCGCGTACAGATCAAGGGACGACCCGCGCTCTGCCGCGTTCGTGGCCGGCGCCTACGCCTCCACCGCGCTGCTCTTCCACTTCCTGCGCAAATTCGAGCGCGGGGAAGGGGACAGGGGTAGGACCAAGGTGGCGGTGTGGCTGCTCACGACTCTGCTCACGGCCATGTTCGCCTGCAAGGTTGCCCCGCTGATGCCGCTGGCCGTCAGTTTCTTGGTGTATCTGATGGCGGCCGGAACCGTCGGCGCTGGATTCTGGGCGTTGTTTCTCCATCAGTGAGGTGATCTCCTCGTCCTATACATGCAGAATAATGTGTCCGCCGCTGAATAACTTCTTCCTGCATATGCGGCAGCCAGGTGCCATGCTGCCATCCAACTCTTGTTTCTCCATCAGTGAGGTGATTTCCACGTCCTATATAATAAGCAGAATCATGTGTCCGCCGCTAAATAACTTCTTCATAATATCCGGCTGCTATCCAATTCTTGTTTCCTACTACTTTTACAAATAACTTCTTCCAACATAATATGCGAGTACTTATTTAAAGACAAATCCTTGTTTCTATACAAATGAAGTTATCCCTTTTTACGCAGACATTTATAAACATACATGTGCACTCAGGGGCGGATCTAGCGGTGGGGCGGGGGGGGGGGGGGGGGCTCAAGCCCCCCCTACCAAAACCGAATCAGTGCAAATTACTGTAGAGCCCATATGAATTTTTAGGCAAAGTTCTATAGTATAGGGGGGGCTGAGACTTAAGATCGAGCAGCAGTGTTGTTCAGTCCCCCTAAAATATTTCCTGGATCCGCCGCTGTATGCACTCACTAACTTACTGTTTCTAGTCTGTTAGGCCCTCTTTCGAAAGGGCTTTAAACAGATTTATTAGTTTATTGTTATACTTCTACCATAGGAAGCCGTGGCAGTACTTTTTTTTTTATAAAAAACCTATGTGACAGTACCTTGAGTGTGTGCTAAAATATAGGTGAAGTTCAAGCCTTTTGAAGCCCAGCCAAAAAGTATCTAAATAAATGTATACTAAAATGAACTTTGCTGAAAAGGCAAAATGTAAACTTGCTGAAAATATAGTGCACTTCATGCCCAAACCGACTAACTGAGGGACTTAGGCACTCAACAACCATTATTGTACTCTCTCTGTCCATCCTAAAATGAATAACCTTTAGTGGTATCTAAAGTTATATAATATTTTAAGTTTTACGGATATATTGTTTGGTTCGAGACCGATATGGGTTGGGACAATCCCATTAAAATTTTGAGGGACAAGATCACCCCATCTACTGTTTGACTGGAAGAGGATGGAATCATCTACGATACTGCTACAGCACGAGCGTCCGTCCCGCATCCAAAAGCCGGACGCTACATGGCCTCACGGTGTTCACGTATTGTACCCACTACATAAATATCTGAGACTCCCGCCATGTACTCATGTGGCCACTTAGACTTATCCTTTATTGTTCCATGTTGTCTCTCTCTCTCTCTCCTCTGTCTCTCTATTCAAAGCAATAGGGAGGAAGGATGTCATGGAGCCTGTGCATCTCCTCCTCGTCTCGAACTCGCGCAGCCACCCGCCCCACGCGTTTCACGACCATACCCCACCCGCCCTCTGCGCACCGCCACTGAGCTCTGCACGCGTTGCCGCCGAAGAGCCCCGTGTTGCCGGCGAGCTCCACGTCGCCGACATCCATGCATCGTCGTTGAGCTCTGCGCGCGCTGCTGCCTGCGAGCCGCGTGTTGCCAGTGAGCTTTGTGCCGCCGAGGTCCACGCACCGATGAGCTCCGCACTGTCGACCTCCGTGGCATCCAGCTTCGTGCTGGCGTCGAGCTCCGCGTTGACTAGCCACATTTCTCCCAAGCAGCAAGACGATGTTGCACTAAAATTGTATGTTTCAAGTGTTTCATATGCATGTTATAAGTGTTTCATGTGGATATTGCATATGTTGCCATGGCTACACATATGTTACAAGTGTATTGTTCTAAATGTTTCATTTGTTTCAGACGTATGCTGCATGTGTGTTTATCTAGGTGTTGCATATGTTTCACACATATGTTGAAAGTGTTTTCTCCGGATGTTGCATATGTTTCGCACATATGTTGCGAGTGTTTTATCCGGATGTTACATATTTTTTTGCAAAGGCTACACACGTGTTTTCTTGGTGTACGTATGTTGCAAGTGTTTCAACTCTTTTGGACGTATGTTCCATGTGTTTCATCTAGATATTGCAAAAGTAGATCTGGTGTTGTACATGTTATTGTGGGACCCATCTGTCGCAACCGCCTGCTGCAGCTGCTGGAACTCGCCTGCATGAGTCTGGGTGTGGAGGGGGGGGTGAGCGGTAAGCGTGAAAACGGTGCGGGCGCAGATCGAGACGGAGTAGCATGGAAGACGGAGCGACACGGGCCACGGTGTGGCGCGGGACATGGAGCGACGCAGGACACGGTGTGGGCGCGGTACCCCGAGCGACGTGGGCCCCACGTGAAGCAGGCGTGCGGGCGGGCACATCAGCATGCCTATGCGAGGGCGCGGGCAGGCGCAGCAAGTGCGGGCATCCTGATGCTAGCATGAGTGAATCATCTATGCTTTGTGTTTGTTTTTAAGACATTGGAAGGTGGGATGAGCATATAACAAATAGGGCCCATGTGCCTGCCTTACTTCTACTTTTCCATTCTTCTTCTCCCCATGCGTGCCTCTTCCTTGCCATGGCCGACATTCACCGGTCGTCCCCTCGCCCTCTTTCTCATGGCGGGAGGCCGAGCACGGCCCTCGTCCTCTTTCTTTCTCACACCTGCCACGGAGACCTAGAGCTTGAGTATGGACCATGTTGCGAAGGGTCCTTGCATGTCAGGCTAAGCTCATTTGGGTTCGAAGCCCTATTGCGCTCGCATGTGGCCTGGCAACCTCAGTCGCGGTGTAGTGGCCTCAATGGCGTCGCCAACGTGCTAGCAAATTCATGACATCACCCACGCCCCTGGCGACCTTGGTGACCTCGCTGGTGCGTCCTCTTCTCACTTACACACCCATTGTCACACCTCTCCTTCTTGCACGGCCATGCACTCGTGCCAAGAGCGCTCATCCTTGGGGTAGACCTCGTGTCCAACAAAATTTTGAGAACAAGTTGGCTCAGGATCTATAGGAAATATTCCCTAGTAGTTAGGGTCGCTGCGTCTCGATGTCTCTGAACCAAACACACCAAACACCATTAAAAAATTAAATATCCTCCTTCATCCCATCATACCGTTAAACCAAATGTTCCATAGAAAAGACTACCAATATCCATCACACCGTACAAGTACATGTGTTTCTAACTATTCTAATTTGGTATTATAAATGTTGGTGCTCTTTTCTATAGATTCAGTCATATTTAAGACAATCTGAATCACTATTTAGAAGTTGATTTACTTTAATTGTGTATTTTTTAGCAAATTTAATTGTGTATTCTCTAGCAGCTGTAGCAACTCTGCCCCTGCACCACTCCGCTCCCTGTCCACCATCTGCGTCAATTTCATCGACCCTTGGTATTGTTACGTCACTGTCTGTGCCGACGGTACAACCAACATTGGATCACAGCCTAGGAGTGCCAAAAGTCACCGGGCAGCTGCTACGTCGATAATTTGCACCATTCAAGGGTGTTTGGTTTAGCTCTTTTGCTCCCAAAAGCCCAAAAGCTAATCAAAGGGCACATGCTGGCTCAATAGCTTTTGAAAAAGCCAGCTTTCACGTAGTTTAGTTTTCACAGCTGGGGAGAGGCTGCTTTCACCGGCTGGGGGTGGGGGTGGGGGGGGGGTTCACTTTCAACGAAATTACCCACACTGTCATTGGTTATCAAGAAAACGTTTCGTTCTTTTCTCTTCTCTTCCCTTCCGCGCGACTCCAAGCCTGTCCGTCCGCAAGTGGCGACGCCTAGGCGGAGCTAGGGTTTGGCCGCAGCGCATCTCGCGGGTCATGCCCCGGCCTCCTCAAGCGCCGCCCGGTCCTCTCCAGCGCCATCCCAGTCCTCTCCGCTGCCGAGAATTGCCGGCCCCGCCCCGTCCCGGCCTCTCTGGTCCAACACGGACCCCTGCCGCCGGGTGCTCGCCGGCCCTGCCTAGCTCCTCGCCAGCCCCCGGAGTCGTCGGTCCCGCCCTGTCCCTCCTCTCTGTTGCGGCGCAGGATTGGTCCTCTTCACTCCTCTCCGCTCTGGTTCGGCCCTGCCCAGCTAGCGAGTGAACCGCGCCAAGCCGCAGCACCTACGGTCGACGCCCCTTTCAACGGCCTCAACTTCATCGATCTACGCCTCCGGTGACCGGATCTGCAACGTAGGTACCTCAATCTCCGATAAATGGTTCGATGCATGTTATTTTATTCAGTACCGTGTGTTGTGTGTATGTTAAAAATGATAGCATGGTATTATGGTAATTTAGAAAGTCTAAAAAATTGCTTTGTTTGATTCAAGAATGGGTGACAAGGAAGATTGGAGTGATTTCTTTTTGAAGCATTTGATTGATATCTGCAAAGGGGAGATAGAAGCTGGGAATAGGCCCCTAGGAATTCTCACTAGTACTGGTTGAAAAAATCTTGTATCTAAGTTTGAAGAAAGAACCGGTGACAAGCGAACAAAGATACAGTTGAAGAACAAATTATACAACATAAAAAAGAAATATGGATGGTTCATGGAGTTCAAGAATTATGCCACCGGACTTGGATGGGACGCGGCAAAGGGAACTGTTGATTGCCCTCAGGAATGGTGGACTGAACACCTTGCTGTAAGAACTGAACTCTCACTATTAATATCCTTTTTCATAATTTGATATGGTGTGTCTTGCTAAAATTTTTCATTCAATTTCAGAGATGCGATAACCGTGAGAATTGACTAAAATGCAACCATGCGAGGTTCAGAAAACAAGGACCGAAGTACCTTGATGATCTTGATCTAATTTTTGGCAAGGTACATTTGACTGGGGCCACTGCATCCTGTCCTGGAGATATATCCTCTGATGAGGCAAGTGATGAGGACGTGGCCGAGGTACCAAAACCTCCATATAATGATAATGTCAAGCTAGCTGCTTTGAAGAAACCAGGAAAAAAGAAACACAAGAGCTCTTGTACTGAAGACAAAGAAGAGAAGAGTCCATTTTTCACATGTACAAAAACACATGTTTAAAGATAGAAAGTGCAGCAGACAAGATCTCCTCAAGTGTATCTGCATCATCAGCTCCTCCAACTAATTTAGTCCCCACTATTGGAGAGGCTATGAAGATGGTCGAAGAGTGTGGGGTGGAAGAAGGAACTGCTCTAATGCACCCTGCCACCATGCTGATCATGAAGCCTGAATTTAGAGAGGTCTTCAGCCATATCAAAACAAATAAAGAAAGGCTGGATGTGATTGAGAGGATCATGCTGAAAAGGAGATGATGAGGCGGCAGTGAACCAATTTTTTTCTATTGCTGTCGTGTGAACCAATTTTAATTTCTATTGTTGTCGTGTGAACCTATTTTAAATTTTATTGTGAGAACTATTAGTTATATGGCTGTAACAAATAATTTGCTTGTGCTGAGACTATTTGCTTGTGCTGAGACTATTTGTGAGATTATTTCTTTGTGTGAGATTATATCCTTATGTGAGATTATTTCCTTGTGTCAGATTATTTTCTTGTGTCAGATTATATTCTTGTGCATATACTGATGTATCCTAGGTCAATTGAATTAATAAATTTTAATATCCTTTGTAGATGGATGACAACTTGGAAGGTGTAGCCCAAGAAGGACAGAAGGGACCAGTACTCCTAGCTGAGCTTTCCCAACATGCTGTTGTTATTGGTCAAATGGGTGCACAATACACTAAGTGTTATTTTGACAAAGGTGAGTATAGGGAAACACCAGAAACTAGAATTCAATGGGTGATGAGGTGCTTTGCTTGTCCAAGGTACTTCTATAAGATGTTTCGAATGAGCACCAAGGTCTTCATGGCACTATATGAGTTGCTAGTATCTACCTACGGTTTGACCTCCACTAACAATGTTTCATCCATTGAGTCATTGGCAATGTTCTTGTGGATTGTCGGAGGCCCATAATCATTTTCACAAGCTGAAAATCGCTTCACTCGGTCACTGTGGACAATTCACACTAAGTTTCACGAGGTACTTAAGTGTTTGCGCAAGTTAGGTAAGGACAATATTAAGCCGAGAGATGCTAGTTTTTCTACAGAACATGAAAGAATCAAAGATGAATGTTTCTGGCCTTACTTCAAAGGCGCTATTGGAGCAATAGACGGTCCACATGTTTCAATGGTTGTCCCAGCCGAGGATATGGTTAATTACACATGCCGTCATGGATATACATCTCAGAAATGTGCTAGCTGTTTGTGACTTTGACATGAAGTTTATCTTTGCGGTTGCTGGTTGGTCTGGTTGTGCACATGACACACGTATCCTCAATTATACATTGGCAAATATTCCTTCATTTCCCGTGCCTCCTAAAGGTATACACATATCCTTACTAAGGTAGCAGTAAAGTACTTGTATTATTATTTGCTTATACTGATTTGATTTTATAGGAAAATATTATCTCGTGGACTTTGGTTTTCCAAACCGAATAGGGTATCTGGCCCCTTTCAAAGGAAACACATACCATATACCAGAATTTCATAATCGTTCTAGACCACCTCAAGGGAAGTATGAGGTGTTCAATTTCTTGCATTCATCCCTTCGAAAAAAAAACGACTTTCAGCTTTTCCCACAGCTCTCAGCTCACAGCAGTTTTTTCACAGCCCATAACTCACACCAGCTTTTTCAAAATCCAGGCTCGACCAAACAGGCCTCAGGCTTCCCATGACTTTACCGTATGGCCAAAATCTTCTGGCGTATATATTTTTCAAATTCGGTGGTTGAAACCTGAACAAACTTTGCACCGACTGCGGCGAGATTGTGAGCGGTGGGTGCATGGCCGGTGCGAAAGGAGCCCATATGCTGACAATGTAGGATCTGAGGCCCATGCCGCGCCATCTCATTCGGCTCATGTATGAAAAAGATGGCATTAAGCATTTAATGCATGTACCTCGAACATCATGGAGTTGCACCTCAAGCATGTGATACACAAAACCAACCTCAAACTTAGGGTCTAGTCATATGAGATAAAAAATACTTCATTCATCCCAAAATTAAATAAACGCACATTATGCTTCTTTATGAGTTAAACTCTTCTAAGTTTTACTTATTATATAGAAAATAATATCAATATTTGTATCTCTAAATAAGTTTGTTACGAAAGTATATATATTTGGTCAAACTTAAAAATATTTAACTCTTTGGTTAAGAGCAAGTATAATTAAGGGCTGTAAGTAGGCTATATGCTGAGGTGGAAGAGAGAAAAAGAGAGAGAGGGAAAGCGTGTTGTAAGTTTACAGGCGACTAAGACACAAGAACCAAAAAACTTGGTGAGAGAGACAAGTGAGCTATGTATTAATAGTGAAGAGCCAACTAATATATGGATGGGCTGAGAGACGACTACAAAGAACCGAGGGAGCAGCTTTTTGCATGTAACATTGTGCTTGCCCAATAACTTACTATATATACAAATCAAGTGTTTACAAGGACGGCTTTGATTATAGAGGTTATAGGGGACGGGCGGAAGCCACTGCTTTGGCCGTTGATTGTGCATCAAATTTGTGCAAAAAGAACCAAGATGGTTCTTGTCCAGTCTTGCCGATAAACGCGGAGTAATCCCAGGCGTAAAAATGCGGTAAAGGAGACAGCTGTGAGGATCGTTGATGTTTTTGAGTTGTTTATTTTGACCAAGTACACCCAATGCAAACAGCTCCAGAAGCACATTTGTCAAAATCTGCGCCCCTGCGCGGGCCGGCCGGCCGACCGTTTGCAGCTTTGCGCGTTCGTGACCAAATCCACCGAACAGACGTTGGAGGGACGCAGAACGGCAGAAGATGACAAACGGATACATTGCACAAATCCATCTCATGCATGCATATATATAAGTCGGAGGGCGAAATTTCACTTGGAGTGCATCTTCCGGACGAATGATGGACCGTGGCGATGGTCACATTTCTCTCCTCGCCAAGCTCGGCCTGGCCGTCCTGACGTGCAACTCCCTCGTGGCCGCCTACAGGTCGTGGGGCGACCCGGGCTCGCTCGCGTTCGTGGAGCTCGCCTACGCCGCGCTGCTGCTCCTCCTGCATTTCCTGCGCAGGTTCGAGCGCGCGGCGGCGGCGCCTGCGGACAGGGGGAGGGCGAAGGCGGCGGTCTGGGCGCTCTCCACTCTGCTCACCGCAATGTTCGCGGCGAGGGTGGCTCCGCTGATGCCGCTGCCGGTCGGCGTGGCGGTCTGGGCGGTGGCGGCCGTGACGGCCGGCGGTGGCTTCTGGGCGCTATTTATTAGTCACTGACGAGGCTAATTCAGAACGCATGCCCAGTGCCCATATCGAGCAAGAGTGAGGAGGGACTGCGTGCTCATGCTGAGCAGTGAAGCCAAGGCCCAGCGTCTCTGGGTGCTGGGTGGCCGTCGGGGTCGCGTCAGGTCGATACAATTGCCTTTTCGTCTTCGTGTGTTTAAAAAGAATCCCTAGCTTACTGCCTTACTCCATTGTGTATTGCCTTCGGTGTCACTGTGCCAGGCTGCGGGGTGCTGGACTGCTGGCTATATGCTTCTTGCTGCAGTCTGCCATTGTAAAAAAAAAAAGAGACATGAAAAGTAAAGAGAAGATGAGGAAGAAGATGCTGCGCAGCTGTTAACTGTACTGCGGTGGTGCAATTAAATGAAATTACTGACGTACTCATTACAAGTTACAACCTATATGTTTTTATTGTCACACTAGATTCATGCCCGTGCGTTGCACCGGGTGCACAAATTTTTGGCCGCATCTATGACGACGCATGTGAATTGCGGCTTATTACATGTACACATTATTTTGAGCAACAGGAATTATTCAAGAACTTTTACATGGAATACATATAAAAACAGTAAACATTAAACTCAGGAAATAAATAAACAAGCCCGTAACTAAAATTTGCCCCAAAACCATATTCAGCCCACTTAAAACGGCCCTTCAGTAGCTCCCCCGGGCCCCTTTATTCAGGCGCAAGAATTCGGCCTTCGGAACCTGGGCCCTTGTCTCGAGTTCGCGCTGCTCCGCAGGCCAACTTAGCCCTGAGCATCGTCGGCCATTAGATGCCATCGGATGGCTCACATTCTCTCCGCCCGGATCAAAACCGAGTTTGGCCGTCCGAAATCCCCATTTCCTTCTCCAGTCCTGCCCACGTTTTTTCTGTAGCGGACAACGGCGTAAGCAGCGGCGGCGGCGGCGAGCGCCGACCGCGCGGGGCGGAGGGAGGTGGCACTGCCGGCGGCCCTCTCGCCGAAGCGCGCGTGCGGCCTAGGCTGCACGCGGCTCCGTCGAGGGGATCCTCGGCGTTGCCCTGTTCGATGAAGGCGAGCGGCGCCCACGCAGGACTCCCACGGCGGCAGCTGCGCGCTCCCTCCCCAACTCTTCGCACGGCGACGGCGACCACCACGCCAACGGCGGTGCACGTGGAGCCGACGGCGAGTGCGCGACGCGGAGGGCGGCGGGTCCGCTCGAGGCAACCAGTGCCCCGCGCGTCCCTGCCGTTTCCTCAGGAGGCCGATGCGCCGCCGTCAACGACGACGCGCTCGTCTTTTAGGTAATCCCGCCGCCATGAATCATCAAAAGAGGTGCTAGGGTTTCTGAATGTTTGGGTAATTTCCTTGGCCGCGCCTGTAATCGTCTTCCCAGCAGCGACTCCTCCGCGCCCGCGTCTACCCGCAATCCCGGCAAACGCAGCGGAGGCGCAGCTCGGACTTAGCGGTTTCGTTGGGCCATCGTGCCGGCCCACCGCGCGGGGTGCGTGAGGTCGTGTTCAGCTGCAGCAACACGCATGGTGCGTTTGGGAGCGCTCCATGGAGCGGATTCTCGAAGAGAATCACTCCCCGGCTGTCAAACGATTTTTTAAGAGTGAGTGATTCTCTGCTCATTCTGTGAAGTGATTCTCTGAAATGAACTAAGAGGCTGAGAGCTGAAAAAATTAGTTTCTCCTGATTGTGAAGTGATTCTCCATAGTGATTTTAAGAGTTTATGCTAAAGAATCAAAGAGAATAATTTTCAGCGTCAGAATCACTTCACCAGAGAATCAGGATCACAGCTGGACACAGCTCCGCCAAACGGACCCGCAGTTCTTTGCCTCGTGTGGAGATCTCTCGTACTCGGCACCGCGAAGCACCGCCACCGATTGTATTTATTTTTCCTTTTTCCAATTCCGATCTGGAGGAGTTTGTTTCTGCCTGTAGGATTTTTGGTTCCCTTTTTCCGATTCCAGTTTTGGTTCTGCGGGTGGACGATTCCCTTAGAGGCTTATTAGGTTCCCTTTTCCCTAGGCCTGCCTAATGTTCGCTGCATGATCTGTGGTATTATATATGTGTCTTATTTTTCCTTTTTCCAATTCCGATCTGGAGGAGTTTGTTTCTGCCTGTAGGATTTTTGGTTCCCTTTTTCCGATTCCAGTTTTGGTTCTGCGGGTGGACGATTCCCTTAGAGGCTTATTAGGTTCCCTTTTCCCTAGGCCTGCCTAATGCTCGCTGCATGATCTGTGGTATTATATATGTCTCGAATATTATGTATGAGTTTGGTTAAAAAAAATTGCAATTCGTAAATTTGGTAAGAATCGATATACAAATGGATTTGGATTAGGATTCAACGTTTCCTTCTAGGATAGAATGTTTTATATTCCCTCCGTTCCTTAATATAAGCCATATAGTTTTTAGCACCAATATTAACGCACGGCTTCGGGAAGGATGTGAGACCGAGGAAAAAAAGGAAAATCAGGCCATCTTCTCTCTCACAATCAGATTGCTTCCTAAATCCAAAGGATTGGTTGGGGCATGTGCTATGTACGGTGGAAATGTTTCCAAACTAATCGGCGTGGGAGCTGATACGTACCTATATTTTGGAATTTTCTTTAGAAATCTATATGGCTTATATTAAGGAACGAAGGGAGTATAACAGTTTTGACCTGACCTCCACAAACAGCCTCCGTCGACCTCCAACCCTAGAGCTTCGCTACTTCGTCCTCGATGAGTCGCGGCAAGGATGTCTCTGTCCCTCCCCAGTCATCTAACCTTCCTTCCTCGATTTTCATCGACCACGATACCGATGTTCGTCCCTGGACGAGGGTGCTGACTCCCGACGATGACGTCCCACTCGATACAGATTCAGCGATGCCGGGCTCCTCAGTCACTCCCCGCCATCCCTTACCGGGGCCGAACTCCAGGTTCCCTCCCCGCCATCTCTTACCGGGCCCGGGGTCGAACAGGTTCCCTCCCGGTCATTTGATGAATCCCAATCCGGTAGAGTGGAACTCCTGCAACCCCTCTTCCCGAGCCTCAGGTTGTTTCTCCTTGATTAGCTCCTTGTCGTCCAAGCTCCACTTTGATCTACCTTCGAGTATCTGCAGCGGCGGCGTCCCCGTCTGCAGCCGCACCATATATGGGCCGAGAGAAGTTCGAGACAATTTCCACCGTAACCTAAAGGAAGATGAGTTTAAGCGAGTTCTTGCCAAGATCGAGATGATCTACCGCGAGGTGGAGCTTGACAGCGACGAACTGGAGAGCGGCTACTGCTGTTGCTTGGGCCTTCTGAATCCCAAAGCAAACATCCTCGTCAACGGCTCTATTTTCTGCAGCAATGCTTCGTTGTCGCTGGCCAGTAAGGGAGGAGACATGGCCCAAAGGTCGCTAGATGGCTTCATCACCTTCCTAACTTGCCTCTTCCCGTACCTCCCGGTCGCGGAGGCCCTGGCGTACCTTGACGCTGTCGACGCCGACCCCCTTGCCGTCGCCTCCCTCATCATCGCCAGACATGGACGGAACTACTGCTAGTGAAAGGATGGCCGAGTCTTTCACATTACCTGCATCAGATCGCCCGTCCTCTGTCAGTCCCCCGTCCTGACTTCATTACTGGGAGTTTCATACTCCGCAACCTTCAAAATGAATATTGCAATCTTGAGGTCCAAGCTATGTGGGAACTTGCAGATGACAGGCTTTGTGCAAAGCATAAGTTTTCTGGTGGTGGCTTACGCTTACCCACAGGGCTTCCTCCTGTCCGCGCAGCCATGAAGCTCATCCTCCTTGCAAAAATCCATGGATTCTACCTGAAAGCACTGTGCAGTCTCCCCAAGGATGAGTTGACCGGGATGTATCACCGTGCCTTGGTCATGGGTGGCTACTGCTATGGTCCGCTGCAGCCTGCTGCCAACATCATCGTCAACATGATATGGTATGAGCAAACCTTCCCAACAACAACCAAAGGATTGAAGACGATAACCATGATCAGCACCGGATTCCTGTGGCAAGTTGCAGCTCGGTCACTCTATGGCCTCGTATCCTTCTTGTGCACCCGCTACCCGAGCCTCACACCTGACCATGCCATGCAATGCCTGCTGGTGGTAGAGGCCAGCTTGCAAGTTGCTGATCCCAACCTTTTTGATACGCCTAGCAACCTGAAGATGGACTAGTCTTCGTGTCCACAAATTGGACCAGGCAAAGACACTGATGTTCCCATACAGATGGAAGCAGTTAGGAAGGCCTTTGCTAGTGTCAAAGAAGCATATACTGCTGCAGCCACTGCAGCTTACTGTAGGATCTAGGACCTCAATCACACAGTGGATTAGTGGCTAACACAAGAAAACGCGAGATCAAACTATGAGCACACTCAAGAACATAGGAAATTCCCGAACTGGCAGCTGTCAACAGGGAGCGACAGTGCCCCTTTTCACTAACTGTAGTTTTAAGTTCAGTTCACAATACAAGATAACGAAGCAACCGTTTAGTAGTGCTATACTACGGCTTTATATCCCAGTCGGTACAAGACACATACATAGTAATGAAAAACTGCTAAAACATGGATACAAGACGAGCACTTCGCAACTGCTGTTGGCCTGTGTCGTCGTGGACGTGCTCACCGCGCACCAACTGGTCCTCCATTCAAACTGATGTTTCCCGCCCACTGTTGCTGACTTGGCTTCACCTGCTGTGTCATTGTACACGTGCACACGCTGGTTTAGCCCAACATACTCCCCCCTAAGCCAGCTGTGCATTCACATCTCGAACACCGATCAGGTGTTTCATCACCTCAAGTTTCCCAGCTGCTAGAGGCTTCGTCAGCAAATCAGCCTTTTGTTCATCTATGCTCACTCTTTTCACCAGTATCTGTCCTCTTTCTATGCACTCTCTGATGAAATGATACCTGGTATCAATATGCTTGCTGCGTCCATGAAACACCGGGGTTTTCATCAGGGCAATAGCAGAGTTATTGTCAACAAACATTGTGACTGCTCTGCGTGGTGTTGAAGTTAATTCTGACAGCAAACTCCTAAGCCAGAGTGCTTGCATTGTTGCCACAGTAGCTGCCATAAACTCTGCTTCACATGAAGATAAAGCTATTGTCTTTTGCTTTTGTGAGCTCCAAGTTATCAAACAACCATTGAGATAGAAAGCCATTCCTGCAGTACTTCTCCTTCCCACAGTATCTGCAGCATGGTCACTGTCTGAGTAGGCAACCAACACCTCTGGATCCCCTCCTTTGGTGTACACCAGCCCATGATCAGCACTACCCTGCACATATCTCAGAATCTGTTTGACTGCATTCTGATGCATCACAGTTGGTTTTTCCATGTGTCTACTGACAATGCCAACTGAAAAAGCCAAATCAGGTCTTGTGTGCAGTAAGTATCTCAGACAGCCTATGACACTCCTGTATTCAGTAGTGTCCACCCTTTTCCCCTTTTTGTCTTCATCTAATTTAGTTCCAGGATTCATGGGAACCTTAGTGGTATTGCAACCTTCCATCCCAAACCTAGCTAGAATTTTCTTGGCATACCCTGCCTGCTTCAGAGTGATAAAGTCATCATGCTGTTCCACTTCTATTCCTAGATAGTAGGAAAGCAATCCCAAATCACTCATTTCAAATTCTGCTGACATTTGTTGTTTGAACTTATCAATTTCACTTAGAACATTACCAGTAATCAACAGATCATCTACATAGACACCCAAGATAATGGCAGCTTCTCTCTTGTACACTGCTGATTCACTAGAACATTTTGCAAAACCTAGCTTCTTCAAGCTTTTATCTAGCTTGATGTTCCAGGCCCTTAGAGCCTGTTTGAGCCCATACAGTGACTTGCTCAACTTCAAGACACATTGTTCCTTTCCCTTAACTGCATATCCTTCTGGCTATACAACATAAACTTCCTCTTCCAAATCACCATTCAGAAAAGTTGTTTTGACATCAAGATGGTGTACCTTCCACCCTCTGTTTACAGCTAAGGCCAGAATTAGTTTCACTGTATCAATCCTGGCTACAGGAGCAAAAACTTCATCATAGTCAACTCCATCTTCTGCACATAGCCTTTTGCAATCAGCCTGGCTTTGTGCTTGACTATTTCCCCATCTGCATTTCTCTTCAACTTGAAAACCCATTTCAAACCAATGACTTTATGACCAGTAGGTAGCTTTGACAGTTTCCAAGTTCCATTCTTCTCAATGGATCTAATCTCATTGTTCATTGCCTCCACCCATTCTGGGTTCCCTACTGCTTCACAAAAATTCTCAGGTTCATCAGATTCAGTAAGTAGTGCTTCTACTTCATCTGAGTCTGCCAACTCTACTTCTTCAGTGTTATCATAAACATCATTCAAGTTTCTGAAATGTTGTGGTTCTTCATCTGATAGATCATCAAAGATCATCTCTGGATTTGATTGCTCCCCCACACTATGTGTGTTCTCAGTTTCCTGCAGTGAATTATCAGTATTGACACCAGCATTTGACTGTGCTCCAGGTGACTGTAGCTCATCTGGCACACTGCCTGAACTACCTGCTGATAAAGTTTCATTAGTCCCTGGTTGAGGCATCTCTACATTGTCATCAACATTCACTGTCTCCCATTCAGTGTTGTTAACAAACATCTCACCTCCAACCTGATCTTCTTCCATTTCATTTGTTGAGGATTCATTCCACCCCCAACTCACTGCTTCTTCGAAGATTGTATCTCTGCTGATTACAATCCTTTTCTGCACAGGATCATATAACCTATGAGCCTTGCTTCCTTCTTCCACACCAAAATATACTAGTCTTTGACTCCTGTCATCTAGTTTCTTCAGGTGTGGTGTTGTTTGTTTTGCATGTGCCAGACATCCAAACACTTTTACATGAGGTTTTCTGCCATTCATTGCTTCAAATGGTGTTTGCTCCCCCATAGGCCTAGTAGGCAGTCTGTTGAGTAAATAGACAGCATGCCTAACAGCTTCTCCCCAAAACTTTCCTGGAATCTTCATACTTTTTAGCATGGATCTTGCCATCTCCATAACTGATCTATTCCTTCTCTCAACCACACCATTCTGTTGTGGTGAGTAGGGAGCTGTCATTTGTCTCTTTATCCCAGCTTCTTCACATATACCTGCAAATAGCTTGGACAAAAATTCACCCCCTCTGTCAGATCTCAACACCTTGATCTTCTCCCCAGTTTGGTTCTGCACTTCTGCCTTGTACTTCACAAACACATCCACTGCTTGATCCTTACTCTTGAGCATAGAAATATTCATCCATCTACTATGATCATCAACTAGAAGCATAAAGTATTTGTTCCCAGCTGGTGTAGGAGGGGTGATGGGACCACATAGGTCAACACACACAAGTTGAAGTGGCTTTTCAGCTCTGAAACTTGTAGCTTTTGGAAAAAACTTCCTAGCTTGCTTCCCAGCCAGACATCCATGACATACCTGTTCAGGATGTTCTATCATTGGCACACCTGCAGCCATCTTCTTCTCCACTAGCAATCTCAGAGACTTGAAATTCACATGACCCAACCTAGCATGCCACAGCCATGCTGGCTCCTCTATTCTTCCCATTAAACACACTGGATCAGCTAACTTGAGTTCAATTTTATAAAGTCTGTTAACTGATCTGTCAATTCTCATCACCAGCTTCCCTGATACTTTATCAACTACTTCTAGAAAATCATCATCAAGTAGAATTATATGCCCCACTTCTGTAAGCTGGCCTAAACTCACCAGATTACTTTTTAGCTTAGGAATGTAATACACCTCATGCAGTAACCACTGACCCTTATCTTTGCATTGAAACAAAACAGAGCCCTTTCCCATGATTTCTACTGCAGAGCCATCCCCAAATCTAACTTTGCCAGTTATATTTCTATTCAATTCCTTGAACTTAGCAGGATCACCAGTCATATGGTTTGATGCACCATTATCTAAGTACCAGACATTACCAGTGTTAAAGCCACCACCAGTAAGATGCAGTTCTAGAATCACCTTCTCTTCCTTCAGAATCACTGTTTGTCGCCCTCCTGAAGCTTGCAATGGGCCTGGCATTTTCTCGAACAGCTGCGGCTCCTCCGCAACTGTGAGCATCAATGCCGGCTCGATGTTCTCCTCCCGGGCATGATGAGCCTCCTCGCCGCCGCCCTTCTTCTCCTTTGGACAGCGGTTGGCGTAGTGCCCATAGTCCTTGCAGTTGAAGCACTGGATGTGCTCCTTGTTCTTCTTGGCGGCGCCGTCGCGTCCTGGCGCATCCCCGTGCCCACCACGGCCACGACCTCTCCCTCGGCCCCGACCACCATGCCCGCGCCCGCCACCATCAGGCGACCTGCCTCTCCTCGAAGCCTCTCCGCCTGCCTTGCTCTGCCTTAGCTTCCCACTCGGCATGTGTGAGCAATAACTGCCCTTTGCTGTCTGTCTTGGCACCTGATCCCCTAGCTCCCCGCTGGACTCTTTCCTCGAATGCCTTAAGTCTCCCAACTGCTTCTTCAAACAGCAACTCCTTCAAATCGTAAAACTGCTCAATTCCTGCCACCACGCTGAGGAAGCGCTCCGGTACAGTGTCGAACAACTTCTTGACCATGGCTGCGTCATCTAGCGTGCCTCCTAGGTTGCTGTATCTCACCGACATGGCGTTCAGCTTCCCGGCGTACTCATCAATAGGCTCTTCCTCCTTCATCTTCAGTGCATCAAATTCTGCCTTAAGCGTCTGCAGGCGCGCATCACGAACACGATCCGCGCCCACGAACCTCGCCTTCAGGCAGTTCCAGATCTCCTTTCCAGTCTTCTTCTTTGCCACTTGCATGAGTAGATCATCGGGCAGACACTGCAGGAGATGCGCCTTCGCCTTCTTGTCCTTGGCGGTTGCTTTCTCCTTCTCTGCCGCTGTCCGTGCCGTTGATGACTCCGCCTCCTCCGGCTCAACAACCTCCCATACTCCTTGATCTTCCATGATGGCCTGCACCCGGATGCTCCAACTCACATAGTTGGTCGCCGTGAGAAGCGGGTACACCACCCTCCCACCATCTCCTGCGCCGCCGGTTCCCCCGCCGCCGCTCCGAGAGCTCTCGTTCATCTTGAATCAAACTGAATATATGGAACTGTGTGATCGTCGGCTTTGATACCAGAATGTAGGATTTAGGACCTCAATCACACAGTGGATTAGTGGCTAACACAAGAAAACGCGAGATCAAACTATGAGCACACTCAAGAACACAGGAAATTCCCGAACTGGCAGCTGTCTACAGGGAGAGACAGTGCCCCTTTTCACTGACTGTAGTTTTAAGTACAGTTCACAATACAAGATAACGAAGCAACCGTTTAGTAGTGCTATACTATGGCTTTATATCCCAGCTGATACAAGACACATACACAGTAATGAAAAACTGCTAAAACAAGGATACAAGACGAGCACTTCGCAACTGCTGTTGGCCTGTGTCGTCGTGGACGTGCTCACCGCGCACCAACTGGTCCTCCATTCAAACTGATGTTTCCCGCCCACTGTTGTTGACTTGGCTTCACCTGCTGTGTCATTGTACACGTGCACACGCTGGTTTAGCCCAACACTTACCACCCCAGTCCACCTGCGCAGAAAGAGTTTCTTGGATCACCGGATTCTGTGGAAAAACTCAAGCATGCCTCAGATAAGTTTCGTCTGGATGATGGTCACCAACTCTCGAATGAAGAATTTGGTTTGCTCTTCATGTCCTTACAAAGGTGCCTATCCTCTGTTGGCACGTTGGACCATCAACAGGAACCTGAACCTACAGTGGTAGGCAAGTCGGAATACGCCGAAATATCTCGACGCGTGCACAGGTTCTGGGGCCTGCATGACCGAGTCAGTAGCATGGTGTTAGCTGCACTGGAGAAATTCAACAGAACTAATGTTGGTTTCTTCTATTACACACTCTTAAGTACTTGCCTCAGTTATATTAGTCTCTTTTTCAGCTATGCCTGGTTTCCATTTTAACCCTCTTCTTCATGGTTGAAATTGATTGCAGGAATCCCAGTATAGCCTTCATGTTATCTGTGGTGTTAATGAGCTTGTATCTGGGCCAAAGTTTTGCAGCCACTTTCTGGCGCATCTTCCTCTCAAATATCAGTATTCCCATATCAACTTTGTGGCGACTCTGGATGCTCAACCTCCAAAGCTCTTCTTTGCTGAATGTAACCTTGATGATCATAATGATACTTGGTGTGTCCCTATGGATTGGTCACGCCCAGTTGGTGGTATGCTCTAGTCTCTTATCTCATGGGTCATGGTTTCTTATTATCAAGTCTGGTCAATTAGATTGACCTCTAACATTCTTACTATTATTGATGCGTATTATATTGTCTATTGGTTACAATTAGGTAGACACACATCACGCAAGTTATGTGTGCCTACTGATCTGCCATGATTTATTGGTCACATCCTGACAGATTTTCTTATAAAATCTTGCGAAACATATGTAGATATCCCCAATTCAAAATATAGGGCGTATAATTAAGTCAAACTTTAGAAAAGTTGGCAAACAATTTTTTTTTTCAGATTTATGCTTGGCTGATAAAGTTACATCAGTGGATTCTCATTCCACATATCTTCTAGTATGATTTATTTGAATTGATCCATGATATATTGCAAGAGTAATCGGTGGTCAAAGGACGCATTCCAAATTAAATACTAATGCATCTATAGTCTATAGTCTATACACATTACTAATTTATATTGTGTTGCATCTGCAGGACAAGCTCGGTGCTTTTATTGTGAGAGTCATGGGAATAGGATCATCCATCCAGCCTTGTTCGTTTTCCATGGGTTTGACTTTGAGGAGGCCTTCTTTGGGCCAGATACTAAAAGTTTTTATGACAACGACCAGATCATCTTCTTCAAATCTGTATTTTTGGACTGGGTGAATGGTGTGGAAGAAGTTATCTACAACAATTACCGACTTCGTGATGACAATGGTAATGGGGACTCCAACAAGCGTTTACGACTTTGATTGAGTATATGCTTTTGCGTGATGTAATGTATTATTGTCAATGTGCGGCAAGAAGCTCACACGGCGCAACAGGAGACGTCACCCAGAGCCTGAAGACCCGACGCGCATGGAGAGTGGCTGACCAGCACCAGCGTGCACGTCGAGATTGTGCACGTAGTTGTATCAATTTGTTTAGCTCAGGATTAGCCAGTTTCCTTGTTTCGGTTGGACTCTTATAGAGAGTTAGATATGGGAATTGTAACAGACTGGATTTTAATTAAAAGGATTAAGTCCACTTTTAGTCCCTCAACTATCATGTTTGTCTAATTTTGAACCCTAACTATAAAACCGTCTAATGCTAGTATCTCAACTGTCAAAACCATTCACTTTTAGCACCTGGCTGCGGGTGAGGCTGTTTTGTCCAACGTGGAGCGGTTTTGTCCAATGTGAGGTCCACGCGTCATCGACTCAACCGAACTGCATCGACATAGTAGCAGCCGAGGTTGATGTAGGCGACCAGCGCCTGCCAGCTGCCGCCGATGGCCACCCCGAAGATCACCGGCTGCATGCTGTTGAGCACCATGGTCGCCGCTAGCAGGTGCGCCACCTTCCCCACGGCCGCCTGCATGTCCCTGTCGCTCGTGAAGAGCACCATGAAGCTGTTGCGGTACGCCAGCACCAGGGCCATGGCCACCAGCCCCATGGCCAGCGACCGCGCCACCACCGCCGCCGCCGCGTGCTTGGTGGCGCACGGCTGGCCGGATCCGACTCGTCGAGGCGTCCGGTGAGGACGACGAGCACCGTCATGTACCAGATCTCGAGGCAGAGCATGACGGCGGAGGCGAGGGAGAGCCTAGCGAAAGGCCAGAGCCCCTCGGAGCGCGTCCCACGACGGACCGTTGCGCGTAGACGCCCAGCAGGTCCAGCTGCCCCGTGCCGTACGCCTGTCCGCACAGCGTCTCCAGCGCGCTGCCCATCCCGAGGAGGAAGCCGAAGGAGAAGGTGGAGACGACGGAGACGACCAATCTCGCCGTCGCCTTCAGAGTAACATTCAGGAGGTAGTGAGCATTCAGGCAGCTAACATTCAGAGTAACATCTAACAGGTTTTAGAGTTTTCAGTTAACATTTAGGCATTCAGATCAAGCATACATTCAGAGTAGACAGGAGGCAATTGAGTATTCAGAACAGAGAGACATTCAGAGCAACTCACCGCAGCTCGCTGAGAAGAGGACGCGATGACTGTAGGTGTTCTCGTCGGTGTGCAGCAGAGCTTCAAGCTGAGGGCAACTTGGAGACACTCCGTCTAGAGCTGTGCGAGCGAGATTCAGTGGAGCCATGGGCAAGGGCGGGGATGGCCGGCAACCATGGGCGAGGTCGTTGCCGTGGGGTGGTCCAGAGGAGCTCGCCGGCGCATCCAAGCCACGATGCGGTGGCCGAGCGGCGCGGCCGAGCACCATCCGCGGTCGTCGTGACGCACTGCCTAGGTGTCTCCGGGTGCTCGTGCTCGCCTGCCTCGGCGCTGTGACGGACCAGAGCGAGGGGAGGAGCACCAGGAGATCTCCGGCGGGCGGCGGCGATTGGAGCGTTGGGTGCAGGGGATCTACATCGGGGAGGAGCACCAAGAGATCTCTGACGAGGAGGAGCAGCGGATCTCGTGCAGCAACAGACGCCGGAGACGGCGGTGTGGGCGGTACTCGCGCCTTGTCGCTAGCCGGTGGAACGCGCCGTCCTCGCTCTGGTGCGCGAGATCTCCTTGAGGTCCGCGTCCACGTCCGCGCTGGGCCCGCGTACCTGGGCGAGTGCGGCGCGGGCGCGCACAACGAGGCTGCTGGGCGTGTCGGTGAGTAAGAGCGCGCGCCCACGAAGATGACGAAGGCCGGTGCACCGATGGAGAGCCTGCGCACTAAGAATCCGGCGGAGGCGGCGCTCTGCGGCGTTAATCGGCTGCGAGCGCGGCTATCCCTCCGTGCGTGCGTCAAATGTGGCGGTCAAAACCAGCGGGTCAAAACCAGGTACACATGGGAATGAAACAGCCACAATCGTTGTCTAGATGTCAAGAGTGAATTGTTTTCAAATTTGAGGTTCCTGAACCAGGCGGTTTTGTAGTTGAGGGTCAAAATTAGACCAACATAATAGTTGAGAGGCCAAAAGTGGACTTAATCCTAATTAAAATAATTGTGTTTTTTTTGTTGAGTATGCTGTTATATGAAGTACTATATTATCTCTACCTTGGATGATCGATCGTCGAGAGAACTTGGTGTATTGTAATTGTGTTTACTTTGTGGAGTATATCAGCATATGCTGGTGTGAAGTACTATATCATGCTAAATTGTTGGCCAGGATGAGATTATTGAACCTTGAGATCTTAACTAACGCTTGTGCCTAACAAAACTTTTGACTTGATAAGAGCACTGATTGGGTAGGTAGAACAACGGTTCAGAGGATGGATAAAATTCGTCCTAAATTTTCCGTTCGTATAAGAAAATTTCACTCGCAATTCCCACAGCAACACGCGGGGCATTCTTCTAATATCTAAGGCACATCACAACAAAACGTTTTAAAATAAATACTAGTGTTTCAAAGACAAACTTAAATCATATATTTTAGTGTTAGTTCTTCGGTGCTGTTTGATACTCATGGTAAAGTAATGCTTAGCTAAAAACAACATATCGATAAGATCCGAACTCAAAGCATTATGTTTCTATGCTCATCTTATTATCTTAGATTTAGGCCCCGTTTGGCAGGGCTTCTCCATCGACTTCAGGAGTCGTTTGGAGCCGTTTTCTACCAAACGGGGTAAAGTAAAATAGCTTCACTTGTGAAGCCTCTAAAAACATGCTCTCACGGTGATTTGGGGTGGGATGAAGCCAAAAAAAAGTGGCTTCTCCCGGCTCCTCCTCCAGGCCCCTAAAAACATGCTCTCACAGGAAAGCCATTTTGTCAAACGGTTTACCAAAACTGCTTCAGCTCCACCGGTGGAACTGTTCGTGGAGCTGAAGCAAAAAAAAATAGCTTCACTAGTGAAGTGAAGCCCTGTCAAACGGGGCCTTATTTGTTGCAACGCACTAGCATGGAACAATAATAATATATACCTAATAATAATAAAGAGTAAAATTTCTCTCCACTTTTTTTTTGTCCGACCATCCCTTAACTAACTTTATGAACGTGAAAAACCGGCTATAGCCCTTCTCTTTATATAACTAGGAATCCTAATCCAATTAGATCCCTCCGATTTTGGGTGAATAGGACTATTAATCCAGATAGAAAAAAATATAATAATATGGACAATTAGAAATCTTAATCCAATTAGATCTCTCCAACTCCGAGTAACCGGAATATGAATCTTGATCAAATGCAAAAATATAAGAATAGAAATCTAATAAAGAGGAAAGAAGGGTAGAATTTCTTTGTTTCTTTTCTTTTCTTTTCTTTTTTCAAATTTTTCTTCTGATTTGACCGTTTTTACTTGCTCCAAGTACGTATTGCTTTACGTTCATTTGGATGCTTTTCATTTGACTCCGAATATGTTTTGATTTTTTTCGTGGCTATTTTCTAGAGTACATTTCAATTTTATCATGACTGTTTTCTACTTGGTTTCGAGTATGCGCAGTTTTTTTCTTGTGGATGTTTTTGACACTAGCTCGACTTTTCTAATTTTGTTTTCATTGTTTTCTCCACCTAATTTTTCGTGTTCTAATAAATATAATAAGAGTAAAACAAATAATAAATAAGAGATCACAACCATTTTAATCTTTGACTCCTTAAGAAACAAATATTTTAATAAGCAGTCGTGGTTATGTTGTGGCAGGGCTCAACGATTTTAAAGCCTAGGGCTACTATCAAAGCATGTGTACCACCCGCACTAGGTCAAAATACCACGCGTTCGCATGCACTAGGTCAAAATATATACCACGCGCCCACATGCTGTCTAATATCGATAAATAACAAAACTAGCTCATAATACATAGGTTTAGATGATATCTCAATTCCATAGTTAAATTCACAACATAATTGATGGAAATATAAAACTGGCTAAAAAATACTGAACTAATGATGGTTTGGTTTGCCTAAACCTCTCATGTCTTCATCAATAGCATCATTTGAACCAAAACCTACACATAAATTTGATATTTAAAAATGTTAGCAATGTAGTCCATTCATGAACATATTCAATCTCTTCATGCAAGGTGTCCACATCATTTCTCACTAAGTGCCCCACTAACTTATAATCCTTTCATGCAAACTATCCATGTCGTCCCTTATTAATTACAGATATTGTCTACAACATCTCTGTTATATGCAATACTTTAATCTATCAATGTACAAGTCATCTACATATGTTATTTGTTTCATTATTATATCCTTCTATATAATGTGATCTAATATTCAATTCGCTTTTCTTCCATTACTTCACCGATTTTTACCTGATCCGATAAATAAGATGTAAGGAAAATGGACCCTAGTTCCATTTACTTTGGATTTTGGTGTTTGATGACCAACGCAACCAAATTAGACTAAAGAATTTGTAAGTGTTTGTTTTGTAGTTCAATAGGGTACAAGACGTGACTTGGACGAAGGCGACGTGATGATCGGATGATCAACACCATAAGCAAGACCTTAGAAGCACAAGAGAAGACCCAAGATATCAAGCAAAGTCCAAGTATGAAGATAGGAACCAACCCGGACGTAAGATCGTGAAGAAACGAGCTCACAGAGGTGACCGGACGCTGGACCGGACGCTGGTAGCACAGTGACCGGATGCTCCGATCAAGAGGCTTGGCAGCAGCAGCGACCGGACGTTGAACGGCAAATTGATCGGACGCAGGACAACATCGTCCGATCGAGTACAGAAAGGTTCCAGAGCAGATCAATTAATCGCGGCTCCAACGGTCGTGATGACCGGACGCGTCCGGTTAGGACGTGTGGCAGAACCTCCTAAATTATAGGGCCCACATGCACCTGTCATTGTCCAATGACTTCTGACGACTATGCATATGTTACTGGTAACTTAAGAAGCATGTCGGGTGTCCTTGGGAAACCCGAATCATCCACGATTTCTTCCGAGCAGGATCCATCATAGAGTCATTGCAGTATTACAACAGTTTATTCATTAATATACATCAGAGTAAAATAGCGAAGTCTTACAATAACTTAGTTACAAAATAGTTGTTTCACAAACTAAGTACGATTATTATTACAAACCATAGTAGTGGAGTAGCCTAAGTAACAAGAACAAAACACGCAAATAAAGTGCCCTGCCCAAGGGCCACACATTTACTCGACATCTTCGGTTTGAACAACCGTCATGCAGCACGGTCCAAGACAGACCTGCCCATAAGGCTCACCTACAACAAGGGTTAACGAATCCTGAGTACAAAAGTACTCAACAAGACTAAACCGACGTATCAACAGATAAAACTCAGGAATGCAGGCTCGGGGATTCAAGGTAGGGCTTTAGCAAGAATCAAAGTTCTTTTGCATAAAAGCTCTCTAACAAGATTCTTTCTTTCAACAAATAACCCTTATCAAGATCATATATGAATCTGCCATGATCCGTATTGAGATCATGAACTTCATATCAACCCTTTCTCAAATCTTCCTCAAGTTTCATTTATTAACTACGATGATGAACAGTGAGTTGAGTCTCCATAACCGAGGAGCAACGATGATTCAAACAGATTATAACCCTGCTGGGGATTCCCAACCATACAACATATGCAGGTCCTAGACCTACATATACCAACCTACCCTCAGATCCTCTAAAACAAGAACGGGTCTGCGCCACCCGAGAGCATAGTACTCCACCAATCCAGCCCATTGCCACGTGGGTACACGCTACTCTCGCCATCTCTCCACTCCTAGTGCGCGAGTAGCTATTCTTGTAATAGAATAGCCAAGTTTAGGCTTACCGGAGTATGTGGCCAGTACTACAAAGTCTCACCTCATGCAATTCAACAACGGACGGTTCTTAACCGACACAGGCGAAAAGAACCCGCTCACAAGACATCCATGTCTTGTGGCTCTCATACACCGAGTCCGCCCGGTCTAAAATTCTTACTCCACATGGTTACATCTTATGATAACATAAATATCCAATCATATCCAAAATCCATTTATATCTCGCAGGTGACAGGTAATCACCCGACTTCTATCGGTCTAAGCATGGCTAAGCATAATTAGGCATTCTCGAATTGAAGCTGGTAGCAAGGTTGATATGGAAAAACAAGGATGGTAATGCACCAATTAGGTTTCCACTCAACTCCTAATCACTTAATGCAGTATTTAAAAGCAAAAGCGATATAAATTTGTAAAACACAAGGTAGGTTTAAATGCATCCGGGGCTTGCCTTGATTATCGGAAAAGTTCGGTTCCGGAGATGATCCACAGAGATCAAACCCGACCTCAACAGGCGGATTAACTCCCTCAACAACTTGGTTGACTACCACGTTCTCACTTTTGTTCACTACACGTAGTAATAATGCCATGTTTAAAATAATGCGAGATATAAAACATGATGCTTGATGATGGATGCAAAAGTTAATAACTTGAATACAACTTTCCTTCGCGGTATAGTTACAAGCCAAAAACTAACTAAACCTTTTTTTTTAAACTCAAACACTTACTTTAAATGCCCAGTATCATCTTATGCTTATGACCCAAGGTCATCACTCAATCCCAAATTCAAACAAAACCTTAGTCATTAAGAGTTAATATTTGTTTTTATTAATTAACAATTAATTCAAAATTATGAATTAAATCAACTTTTTCCAATTGAGCTCAAAATTTTTGTGAAGGTTAATCACATGATAACTAAGTGTAAAAACAATTTTCATGATTTTTGGATAATTATACAAGCCTAGAAAAATCATGAAAACCCATTTCCTAATTAATTTGAGCAATTTTTATCACATTCAAAATGTACTGAAAAGTAACATTTAATATTTTTCCTAAAAAGTTTACATCTCAGAGAGGTCACACAAAAATTTTCATAATTTTTGGAGCACTCCAGGGAGAGAGAGAGGCTCAGCTAGATGGCTCTACGGGTGCGCTAGGCAAACACGGTTACGGTGGTGACACTGGTTGGAGACAGGAAGGCTCGGTGGCTCCGGCGTGAGCTCGATGGAGCAGGGCGGCGGTGATGGAAAAAACAGAGGGAAGGGAGAGAGCGATTGGACGGCGCCCAGAGTTATCAGGCGAGCGGAGGGCGGCGGAAGAAGGTGCGCTCGACACGTTACGACAACGCGGACACATCGAAGCAGGAGGTGGCACTCGCGGACGCGTGTAGAAGCCGGTGGAAGCATGGCCGGCGGCGAGAGCTGCCTGCTTGCACTGTTCAAGCAAATTACTAAATTGCCACTCACTCAATTTCTCAAATTACTCTCAAATTTGTATGAAAACTCAAAAATCTCCAAAAATAAAAGTTGTTCCAAATTCAAAGTTCTACAACTTTGCTTTAATAACCATACCCAAATTCTGTCTAGATTTGAAAATGCAAGTTTGAAATCAAAAGGGACATTTTAAGAATTTATCCCCTTTTAAATTACTCCAAATTTTACATAACAACTTTGAAAACTCTAAAAACCAACTTTGTACACATTGACAAGCTCTACATTTTTCCTTTTAGGCTCAACCCCAAAATGTGCTTAGATTTTGAATTAGGTTTTCCAGGGCAGAATTTAAAGGCTGGAAATTAGGGTTTTGGAATTCAAATTTAATACCAGAGTTATGAACTTGATTCATCCATACAAGTCAACACAAATAATCAGAAAAGTAAACTTGTTTTAGTGAATGCATTATCAAAGTTTTCACTAACTCAAAAATGATGTGCAATGCATATGATGACATGGCATATTTTAGTGTTTAAAACACCAGAGGTGTTACAACCTTTCCCCCTAAAAGAAATCTCGTCCCGAGATTTAAAAGTCCTAGGATAAAGTAATGGAAAAGGAAATGTGTCAAGCAAAAACATTCAAAACCTGACCATAAAACAGCTAAGGTCTCTTTACAAAACATGGTTCGTAAAGACAAAACACAACTAACATTATTCTATATCGACGCAAGAAACTCTGGAAAGTGTTCTAGCAAGAAATCTTCGGATTCCCAAGTAGCTTCTTCTTCTGATTGTTGATTCCATTGTATCTTGTAGAACTTGATTGTCCTCCTTCGTGTGACACAGTCTTTTTGATCTAGAACTCGGATAGGATATTCCGAATAGGTCAAATTAGGTTCAAGTTCCACTCCTTCAATATCAATATTTTGATCAGGCACTTGAAGACATTTCTTTAACTGGGACACATAGAACACATCGTGTACAACTGAGAGATGTTCTGGTAACTTCAAGCGATATGCCACCTTTCCACACCTCTCCAATATTTCAAAATGGTCCAATATAACGAGGTGCTAACTTGCCTTTAACACCGAAATAGTTGACTCCCTTCATTGGTGATACCTTCAGATATACATAATCTCCCTTGTTAAACACCAATGGTCGACGTCATTTATCTGCATAACTCTTTTGTCGGGACTAAGCTATCTTCAAATTATTTTGTATCTGCCGAACCTTCTCTTCTATTTCTTTCACAAGGTCAACTCCAAAGAACCGTCTTTCCCCAGGTTCAGACCAATTTAGCGACGTTCGGCATCTACGACCATAGAGTGCTTCAAACGAAGCCATCTTAATGCTCTCTTGATAACTATTGTTGTATGAGAACTCAGCCAAAGGCAAACATTCATCCCACTTATTGGAATAGTTAAGGACACAACACCTTAACATATCTTCAAGTATTTGATTTACTCTTTCAGTCTGACCATCAGTCTATGGATGATAAGAGGTACTATACATAAGTTTAGTACTCATCAAAGCATGCAATTGTTTCCAAAAGTTGAAAACAAACTGTGTACCTCTATCCGACACAATGGTCTTTGGTACACCATGTAAGCTCATGATTCGTGCTAAATACATCTTGGCATATTGGATAGTGGGATATATACTCTTGACTGGAAGAAAATGTGCTGACTTAGTCAGTCGATCAACAATAACCCATATTGAGTCAAAACCTTTTGATGTCTTGGGTAGACCAACGATAAAGTCCATACTAATATCCTCCCACTTCCAAGCTAGAATAGGCAATGGCTGTAACTCTCCAGCGGACTTCAAATGTATAGCTTTTTACTTTTTGACAAGTATCACACTTGGCTATATATCGAGCAATCTCTATCTTCATTTTAGTCCACCAAAATCTCTGTTTCAAGTCATGGTACATCTTATTACTTCCTAGATGAATAGAGAACCTGGTGGTATGTGCCTCTTCAAGAATCAACTGTCGCAACTCAGGGACCTTTGGTACCACAAGGCAATTCTTGAACCATAGCACACCTGCATCATCTATTCTGAAGCATGCCGCTTTTCCATTCCTGACTCTTTCTTTGATATGGGCTATACCCTTGTTTTCTTTCTGAGCAGCAATAATTTGGTCTCGAATAGTTGATTCAACAGTTATATTGGTCAAACTACCTTGTTGAATTATCTCTATATTCAACTTTTCCATCTCATGACATAAAGTTGGATCCATTGTCTTCATGGTCATGCAATTGCAATGACTCTTACGACTGAGTGCATCTACAACCACATTTGCCTTACCAGGGTGGTAATGCACCTCCAAGTCATAATCTTTAATCAATTCCAACCATCTTCTTTGCCGCATGTTCAATTCTGATTGAGTAAAGATATATTTTAAACTCTTGTGATCTATATAAATATGACAAGTATTACCAAGCAGGTAATGCCACCAAATCTTCAAAGCATGGACAACTGCTGCTAACTCCAGATCATGGGTTGGATAATGTTCTTCATGTCGCTTAAGTTGTCTAGAAGCATAGGCGATGACTCAACCTTCTTGCATCAATACACATCCAATACCAATACCAGAAGCATCACAATAAATGTCGAACGACTTCTCGATATCTGGCTATGCTAACACTGGTGCAGTGGTTAATAATCTCTTTAAGATCTGGAAAGCTTTTTCATAGTCAGGTGACCAGACAAATTTGGCTTGGTTTTTCAACAATCCAGTGATGGACTTGGATATTCTAGTGAAATCTAGAATGAAACAACAGTAATAACCCACCATTCCTAGAAAACTTCGAACCTGATGAACAATGGTTGGTGGTTTCCAATCTAGTATATCCTTAACTTTGCTTGGATCTACTGCAACTCTTTCAGCTGACAAGACATGCCCTAAGAACTGCACTTCCTTTAACCAGAAGTCACACTTACTGAACTTGGCATATAACTGATGTTCTCTTAGACGTGTCAGAACAACTCTGAGATGTTCAGCATGTTCTTTCTTGTTCTTGGAATATATTAAGATGTCATCAATAAAGACTACTACAAACTTGTCTAGCTCAGGCATGAACACTGAATTCATCAGATACATGAAGTGAGCTGGGGCATTCATCAAACCAAAAGACATTACCAAGTATTCATATAATCCATATCTGGTGGTAAATGCCATTTTGGGAATATCTTCAGGCTTAATTTTGATTTGATGATATCTTGACCTCAAATCAATCTTGGAGAAAACCTTGGCTCCAGCCAGTTGATCAAAAAGTAAATCTATCCAAGGTAAGAGATATTTATTTTTAATTGTCACTTCATTCAATGGTCGATAGTCAACACACAATCTCAGGGTCTCATCTTTCTTTTTCACAAAAATTGCAGGACATCCCCAAGGTGATGAACTAGGTTGGATAAAACCTTTATCAATCAACTCTTGCAATTGAGTCTTCAACTCAGCTAATTCCTTAGGAGGCATCCTATAAGCTCTCCTAGAGATCGGAGCTGTTCCAGGCTTAAGATCTATTCCAAACTGAACATCTCTATTAGGTGGTACACTGGGTAAATCTTTAGGAAAAACATCTAAAAATTCACAGACTACAGGGATATCTCTAATATCTTTGACGGAAGTTGCACAAACTTTTTCCACTGATCTCTTTAAGATTGGAAGTTGGATAAGAAGCTGAGAATTACTGTCTGGCAAACTCAACCGTATTGTCCTATTCAAAGTATCTACAACAGCCTTATGCTGATACATCCAGTTCATACCTAGGATCACATCTATATCCTGATCTTTTAAAATAATCATGGTAGTGGGAAAAATGTGCCCACCCAGGTTTATGGGTACCTGGTACACTATTTCCTTAGTACACAGACATCCCCCGGGCGACTGTATATAAAAATTCTCCTTTGTTTGCCCAATTGGGATTTCATGCTTTATGACAAAGGTTCTATTGATGAATGTATGAGATGCACTAGAATCAAAAAGCATAACTGCAGGATGATCGACGACAGGAAACATACCCAGCATCACGGGTTCCCCTTCTGGAATCTCCCCAGCTTGAGTATAGAAAACCCGCCCCGTCTTCTTTTCATTTTTGCCCTTCTGAGCATTTTGGTTATTGTTCTTGTCCTGAGCTTGACCCTATTATTGATTTCCGGGAGCCTTCTGAAAATTCGGATTATACTGCTTAGGATACGGGCATTCCCTAGAGAAATGACCTGACTTCCCACAATTGAAACATGGGTAATTGTGGCCTTAGGGTGTTGGAGCACGAACACTAGGAGCATTTGTCTGTTGTGAGTTTGGGTAAGTTATGGCAGGATGGACATTTGGTTGTTGACCGGCTTGGAACTGCGGTAGGCGATAAGGAGGACGGTAGTGATTCACCGGATGATAAATTATCTTCTATCTCTTTTGATTGCCGCCAAAAGACCCAGATGGCACGCTCTTTTTCTTCTTAATTTCCTTATGCTGCTGATATTTTTCCTCTAAAGCAATAGCAATGTTAACTGCCTCATGATACGTGACATTTGTGCAGGTAGTCATCATGGTCTGAAGTTTGGTACTAAGACCATGCATGAACCACTTCTTCTTCTTGGCATCCATGTTAACATGCTCATGTGCATACTATGAAAGGTGATTGAACTTGCCCACATACTGCATGGTTGTTTGATCACCTTGCTTCAAAGCAAGAAACTCATCAAGCTTCATGGCCATAACTCCATCTGGAATATAATGGGCATGGAAAGCAGTGCAGAACTGGCCCAAGTTAACTGAGTACTGGCTGGTTGCATGGCCACAAGGTTCGCCCACCAAGCACTTGTTGCACCTCTAAGCTGTTGGGCAGTAAAAACAGGCTTCTGGAACTCAGTGCATGGAATGAGGTCGAACTTCTGCTCTATGGTACGAAGCCAATCATCAGCTTCAAGTGGTTCATCAGCCTTGGTAAATACTGGTGGTCGTGTATCCGTGAAGTCAACATATGTAGCTTCCTGCTTTTGATGATTACGACCACGATTCCCTTGCATCATATTTTGATTGCTTTGAGCTAACTCCCGAAGCAACCGAGCATTATCTACGGTCATATGGACCAGTGCCGCGATAGCATCAGCCAAAGTTGGTGGAACTGGTGGTGGATCAGGAACACCACCCTCGTCTTGCGAAGAACCAGGAATATCTGAAGCCCGAGTACGAGGCATCTGTTCATGACAAACCAAACTTTACTCACAAGCATTTATTGAAATATTAAAAGAGCTTACTACAAACACATTACATTGGGTTTACTTATTTATACACAAGTCTGCACTTAAGCAAGACTACCCAGCTAGACTAGAACTCACTATATTACAACTCTACTCTTCTCCTTGATCACATCAAACCTTGGGATCGGTATCCATTCCAGAAACATTTCTGCCTTCATCATCACTTTCATTGACCACCACTACTTCTTCTGGATCCTCTTCTTCTTCCTCTTCAGGCTCATCATCATCTGCTATGATGACACCTGGGTCCATTACATCTGCCTGAGGCTCATGATTTGGATTCAGGAGATTGTTCAGCCTATGGACTTCTTCATGCAGATTGGTATAATATTCTTCTACATCTTCTACATAAAACTCTAACTCATGAACTCGGTCTCTAGCTACATCTTCTATATGCCAAGCTTCATTTCTTCCTTCCACCATATGAACTAACATACGCTCATAGTTCTTGTGAGTGGTGGTAAGACACCTCAATTGATCCTGTAACTTGCCCACCTAGATAGCATCCAAGGCCCTATCTCTAGTAGCCTATGCTAATTCTACTGAAAGCCTCTGTACCTCAGCCTAGGGATCAGGCCTAAAGCTGCTACTGCTAGCACCATCACTTCTAGGGGCAAGCTGGTGATGAGGAACTCCTTTGGGTCCAACGGACTTATGGGGTGTTACCTTGGTACGAGCCATACTGTAGAAAGCAGGATTTAATACAGTAAGAAACTCTGAGAAAAGTCTAAAGAGTAGCAAGGAATGGATTACACTACTCAACCCAAACTAAAAGGGAAAGTAATTAACAACTGGATTAATCATGATGCATGAATCGTCCTTACGAAACTTAAACATCAAAGCTCCTAAAGTATATAAACAATAGTTCTTATTATATAGGGCATAATAATATTACTACTCCACCATACAAAGCCTTTTTAATCAAATAAGTAATGGCGAGAATGAATTAAGATAAGTCAGAAGCAATTTGGATCAAATTAACAGATTAAATTTATTTGCCCCAAATCGTTTTGAAGTTTTTGTAAAACAATACTACAAAAACTTTGTAATGGTTGCTCTGATACCATTCTGTGGCAGAACCTCCTTAATTATAGGGCCCACATGCACCTATCATTGTCCAATGACTTCTGACGACTATGCATATGTTCCCGGTAACTTAAGAAGCCTGTCGGGTGTCCTCGGGAAACCCAAATCATCCATGATTTCTTCTGAGTAGGATCCATCATAGAGTCGTTGCAGTATTACAACAGTTTATTCATTAATATACATCAGAGTAAAATAGCGGAAGTCTTACAATAACTTAGTTACAAAACAGTTGTTTCACAAACTAAGTACGATTATTATTACAAACCATAGTAGTGGAGTAGCCTAAGTAACAAGAACAAAACACACAAATAAAGTGCCCTGCCCAAGGGCCACACATTTACTCGACATCTTCGGTTTGAACAACCGTCATGCAGCATGGTCCAAGACAGACCTGCCCATGAGGCTCACCTGCAACAAGGGTTAATGAACCCTGAGTACAAAAGTACTCAACAAGACTCAACCGACGTATAAACAGAGAAAACTCAGGAATGTAGGCTCAGGGATTCAAGGTAGGGCTTTAGTAAGAATCAAAGTTCTTTTGCGTAAAAGCTCTCTAACAAGATTCTTTCTTTCAACAAATAACCCTTATCAAGATCATATATGAATCTGCCATGATCCATATTGAGATCATGAACTTTATATCAACCCTTTCTCAAATCTTCCTCAAGTTTCATTTATTAACTACGATGATGAACAGTGAGGTGAGTCTCCATAACCGAGGAGCAACGATGATTCAAACAGATTATAACCCAGCTGGGGATTCCCAACCACATGACATATGCAGGTCCCAGACCTACATATACCAACCTACCCTCAGATCCTCTAAAACAAGAACGTGTCCGCGCCACCCGAGAGCATAGTACTCCACCAATCCAGCCCATTGCCACGTGGGTACATGCTACTCTCGCCATCTCTCCACTCCCAGTGCGTGAGTAGCCATTCTTGTAATAGAATAGACGAGTTTAGGCTTACCAAAGTATGTGGCTAGTACTACAAAGTCTCACCTCATGCAATTCAACAACGGATGGTTCTTAACTGACACAGGCGGAAAGAACCCGCTCACAAGACATCCATGTCTTGTGGCTCTCATACACCGAGTCCGCCCGGTCTAAAATTCTTACTCCACATGGTTACATCTTATGATAACATAAATATCCAATCGTATCCAAAATCCATTTATATCTCGCAGGTGACAGGTAATCACCCGACTTCTATCGGTCTAAAGCATGGCTAAGCATAATTAGGCATTCTCGAATTGAAGCTGGTAGCAAGGTTGATATGGAAAAACAAGGTTGGTAATGCACCAATTAGGTTTCCACTCAACTCCTAATCACTTAATGCAGTATTTAAAAGCAAAAGTGATATAAATTTATAAAACACAAGGTAGGTTTAAATGCATCCGGGGCTTGCCTTGATTGTCGGAAAAGTCCGATTCCGGAGATGATCCACAGAGATCAAACCCGACCTCAACAGGCGGATTAAGTCCCTTAACAACTTGTTTGACTACCACGTTCTCACTTTCGTTCACTACACGTAGTAATAATGCCATGTTTAAAATGATGCGAGATATAAAACATGATGCTTGACGATGGATGCAAAAGTTAATAACTTGAATACAACTTTCCTTCGCGGTATAGTTACAAGCCAAAAACTAACTAAACCTTTTTTTATAAACTCAAACACTTACTTTAAATGCCCAGGATCACCTTATGCTTATGACCCAAGGTCATCACTCAATCCCAAATTCAAACAAAACCTAAGTCATTAAGAGTTAATATTTGTTTTTATTAATTAACAATTAATTCAAAATTATGAATTAAATCAACTTTTTCCAATTGAGCTCAAGATTTTTGTGAAGGCTCATCACATGATAACTAAGTGTAAAAAAAATTTCATAATTTTTGGATAATTATACAAGCCTAGAAAAATCCTGAAAACCCATTTCCTAATTAATTTGAGCAATTTTTATCACATTCAAAATGTACTGAAAAGTAACATTTAATATTGTTCCTAAAAAGTTTACATCTCAGAGAGGTCACACAAAAATTTTCATAATTTTTGGAGCTCTATTTAATCATTTTAGCAAAATAGAAAAATTGATTTTCACATAAACGGTCACTGACATCGGGGTCCCACCCGTCAGTGAGAGCAGCGCGACGGCGAGCCTCTAACCGGTGTGTTCTCACCGGCGGCAAGGTTTCCAGGGGCGGGAATCAGACCAACATGATCTCCTAGCCATTGCGCACACACCGGTGGCACGAGTTGAAGCTCTAGGTCACTGGAGTGACCTTGCCGGCGATGATGGTGGCTCAGCGGAGCACGGCCGACATGCACCCGGCGATCTACGACTCCACCGATGATACAAAGGTCTTCGGCATACTCAGCAACTCCTAATGGACTTAACCGAGCCCTTAATAGAACCCCAACGCCCTACAACGCAACAGCGACGAGCGCAGTGGCACGGCAGAGCAAAACTCGCTAGCGTCCCATGGTCCGGTGGCTACGGTGTGGTAGAGGTTAAAAAGACTGCATAGGCATGATCAATGGCTAACCCCGAAGCTGATGCGCTCGAGAATGATGGCTGCGGCGAGTCAGAGCTAAGTCATCGACGTTGGAGACGATGGCGGCGGCATGAACTCACGACAAAGCTCCATTTCAACAAAAGCAAACTGCCAAATGCTGAACGATCAAGACTACGAGCAACGCTAAATCATGAGGGTCATGAAACAATAATTGGCGAAGTGAGAAGCCCACCAGAACTCCATGTCTATGGTGGAGTGGATCATGGTGCCATCTCACCGGAGAGGAGGAAGACGATGTTACGCCGGGCACTCCAGGGAGAGAGAGGCTCAGCTAGATGGCTCTACGGGTGCGCCAGGCAAACACGGTTACGGTGGTGACACTGGTTGGAGATGGGAAGGCTCGGTGGCTCCGGCGTGAGCTCGATGGAGCAGGGCGGCGGTGACGGGAAAAATAGAGAGAAGGGAGAGAGCGATTGGACGGCGGAAGAAGGTGCGCTCGACACATTACGGCTCCAACGAGGACTAGGGGGAACCTTGCGCGCTTCTCGATACCTCAGTAAAAATACTGGAGTCATCGATGGGAGTTTGCATATCTCTACCTTGCTCTTTAGCTTCCGCATTTATATTGATTGTATTACTCCTTTTTGCGGTAGAGATAGCAACACACTAGCAAAACCGTAGTTGCACATTTAGATAGTTTATCTATTGCATAGGTTTTGCCAGGGTTAGAAAAAGAGGCCATAGTTTAGAGTTAGAATTTTAAGTTGCCTAATTCACCCCCCCCCCCTCTTAGGCATCACAGTCACCTACAAGTGGTATCAGAGCCGGTTGGCTCCATTTGGACCTTTGGCTTAACCGTCGTTGAGTCGACGCTATTTAGAGTGGTTGGGATGGATACCTCTAGGCCTCCGCACTTTGATGGCACTAACTTCCCCTATTATAAAGCTAGAATGGCTTGCCACCTTGAGGCGGTTGATTTGGGTGTTTGGAGAGTCACTCATGACAGGATGAAACCATTAAGAATCCCAATAAACCCACAAAGAGTGAAAAAAAAGGAAACGCATTTCAATGCTAGAGCTAAGAATTGCTTGTTTGAATCATTTAGCATGGATGTGTTTAACCAAGTGTTCACTTTAAATACGGCACATGAAATTTGGTTAAAACTTTAAGAGCTCCATGACGGCACATCTAATGTTCATGAGCAAAAACACTATCTAGCTAAACAAAATTTTGATTCCTTTACAATGAATGATGATGAGCTTGTTCGTGATATGTATCTCGTTTGAATCTAATTGTCAATGAGCTACATTCAATATGATCAACAAAGCTGGATGATGTGGACATCATGAGGAAGATCATCTCTGTGCTACCACAAAAGAAATATGCAAGCATCATCACCATCCTTCACAATATGGAGGACTTGAGCACCATGACCCCGGGCATAGTCATTGGTAAGATAATGGCATTTGAAATGTCATGTAAGATGGGTCAAGAAGAAGCCTCTTCATCAAGCAAAGGCAAAGCTCTTGCATGTAGCGAGAAAAAGAAGATGAAGGGCAAGCAAGTTGAGACAAGCTCAAGCTCCTCAAGTGAAGATGAAGAAGAAGATGAGGACGACGATGATGATGATGAAGATTCAAGTGAAAGGCAAGGAAAAGCAAGCCCAACTTCATCAAGATAACACTGTCAAGGGAGTGAAGAAGCTTGATGAAGGACAAATCGTGGTTTGCTACGTGTGCCACAAGGAAGGTCACAAGTCCTATGAGTGCAAGGTGAAGATTGGGGAAGGAGCAAAGAAGAAAGAGAAGAAGCAAACAAGCAAGCTCTCCAACACCTACACCAACAAAGTGAACAAGAAGGCATCCACACCATACTTGTTATAGAAGAAGAAAAAAGACAAGGTGGTGGCCATCAAGGTGAACAAGCAAGCCAACAATGGGGTCAAACGATTTTGGGTGCCAAAGAAAATCATTTCCAACATGAAGAGCACAAAAAAGGTTTAGATCTTGAAAGGGAAGTGAGAAGTCCAATGGACTTCGGGGAATTTGGAGACTTGGCAAAGTATGGGTGCATTTCATGGGGTGCATCATGATGGACAAGATCATTGCCAAGTGGGTTAGTGAATACTATGGACCCAAATTCCCCTTCCCATGTTAGGTAACTAGATTCAATTTGCTTCAAGTGGTACTAAATTTAATCTCCTACAAGTGGCATCTTTAAGCATCTAGTTACTCTTCATGCCTAGGTTTGCATTTGCATGCTTATATCTTTTGTCATGCATACACTAGGTATATCTTATGGTAGGCTTGCTCGGTTTCATTCTTATTCCTTGGAGCAATCCTACATGGTTTAAAATTGTTTAGGAGCATGGCACATAGCTTGTCTTTCGATTGTTCATCTAATATGTGCCAAAGTCTAAATTGTAGATAATTTCTCCCGAATATTGCCTTCAAAAATAACTCTCACATTCATATGATGTCATCTTTCAAGTGGTATTTTTTATTCTAAAATCAATGTGCATGTTTCCTATAAGTATTCCATACTTGTGTGCATAAATTTAGGGGGAGGTTACTCTACAAGTTAGATGCTTTGAGACTAACACATTTTCAAGCTTATCATGTGTGCAGTAGTCTCATTGTAAGGAAAATGGAGTCCCCGGAATTAAGCATCATACTTCAAATATCCACCACCTGTTGCAAGTGGTAGAAATTAAATTAGTTTCCACATGTGGTATTTCTAAACCATCATGTTGATTTCATTTTGATATTTATATGCTTTTTCCATGCATTATATAGATTAAATTCCCTTGAGCAATAATTTGCCAATTATGCATATGATTTGTCTTCTACCATATGTATGTATATATTTAGGGGGAGCTTAGTCTATATAATGCGAGAGTCAAATTTTGTAACCTATTCCACTCTACATACAAAGGATCACAAGGTTTGACCCTCCCTTGTGCTACAAATGCCTTCCTTTTCGGTGTTTGATTCCAAAGGGGGAGAATTTAGAGGACCAAAAGCAAGCATTAATTGGTAGGACCAAAAGCGAGATCACAATAATTTACAAGTGGTAATGGTCCACAAGTGGTAATGGTCCAAGAAAGGGAGGATAGTGGATTATGGATTAGTCCAAGTAATGGGGAGAATTTGTAGAAAGCAAGGCTTAAATCCATAATGCCACATGGGGACATTTGCAAGGGCAAGATAAGTTTTAATGTGGTATCCTTTAGTTTTACAAGTAGTATCTTTTAGCATCATATAACCTTGCCCCTTGCATTGCATCCTAGCAAGTAGGTAGTTTTCAAATTTCAAAATTCTATTATTTGCTTGCTTTGGTCGTGTTGTCACCAATCACCAAAAGGGGGAGATTGTAAGGAAAATGGACCCTAGTCCCATTTACTTTGGATTTTGGTGTTTGATGACCAACACAACCAAATTGGACTAAAGAATTTGCAAGTGTTTGTTTTGTAGTTCAATAGGGTGCAAGACGTGACTTGGACGAAGGTGATGTGATGATCCGATGATCAACACCATAAGCAAGACCTTAGAAGCACAACAGAAGACCCAAGATATCAAGCAAAGTCCAAGCACGAAGATAGGAACCAACCCGAACGCAAGATCATGAAGAAACAAGCTCATAGAGGTGACCGGACGCTGGACCAGACGCTCCGATCAAGAGGCTCGGCAGCAGCAGCGACCGGACGCTGAACGGCAAATCGACTGGACGTAGGACAACAGCGTCCGATGAAGTACAAAAAAGGTTCTAAAGTGGTGAAATTATGACCGGACGCGCTTGGTGGCATGTGACCAGACGCTGGCAGCGTCCGATCAGTTAATCGCGGCTCCAACCATCGGGACGACCAGACGCGTCCGGTCAGGATGTGATCAGCGTCCGATCAGTAGCAGAAAAGTGGGATTTCGTCCCCAACGGCTACTTTCTCAGTGGGGCTTATAAATAGACCCCCCCCCAACCGGCCATTTGAAGAGTGTGGAGCTAAGGAAACATATCAAGGGTGTTGGTACACCATTTTAGTGATCTCCACTTGCATAGTGCTTAGTGATTCATTAGGTGATTAGCGTAGGAGCTTTGCAAAGTGCTTAGGTTGATTAGACCACCGCCTATGCGCTTGCTCTAGGTTTAGGCCTAGTGTTTAGTGAGGTTTGCATACCTCTTACCACTCGGTGCTTGCACGCACCATTATTGTACATTGGAGGGGCTTATAGTCTTGCGAGGTCACACCAACCACGTTTGTGGTGTGGCTGCCACCATGTACCGGAGGGAACATGGCCCACGGCGGTTCAGCCGGAAACTTGATAGTGAAGATGGTGGGGAGCATCCAGGAGAGGCTTGCCGGAAGGCACATCGGATACCCACTTGCGCATGGAGAAGGCCCGAGGCTATCCATGGAGTTACCTGACCGGGAGCTTGGCCCTTGCGAGGGATTCCTTGCGAGGGGCTCCAACGAGGACTATGGGGAAGCTTGCACGCTTCTCGATACCTCGGTAAAAATACTGGAGTCATCGATGGGAGTTTGCATATCTCTACCTTGCTCTTTAGCTTCCGCATTTACATTGATTGTATTACTCCTTTTTGCGGTAGAGATAGCAACACACTAGCAAAACCATAGTTGCACATTTAGATAGTTTATCTATTGCATAGGTTTTGCTAGGGTTAGAAAAAGAGGCCATAGTTTAGAGTCAGAATTTTAAGTTGCCTAATTCATCCCCCCTCTTAGGCGTCACGGTCCCCTACATAAGATAACATGCAAGTCAAGCTCATATATACACACATATCCTCCAGGGTACCATATAGTAATGCTATATATATACAGAGAGAGAGAGAGAGAGCAAACTAATTTTTAAGAAAAACCCACGGCAACACGTGGGGTATTCTTCAAGTTCTATATATGTTTAAGCACTCTCGACATAATGTTGACAATGTAGTTGTGGCTATTGAAGGGACCGTGACGCCTAAGAGGGGGGGTGAATTAGGCAACTTAAAAATTCTAACTCTAAACTATGGCCTTTTTTTCTAACCCTAGCAAAACCTATGCAACTGATAAACTAACTAGATGTGCAACTATGGTTTTGCTAGTGTGTTGCTATCTCTACTGCAAACATAGTAAAGTAATCAATGTAAATACGGAAGCTAAAGAGCAAGGTAGAGATATGCAAACTCCCGTCGACGACTACGGTATTTTTACTGAGGTATCGAGAAGCGCGCAAGCTTCCCCCTAGTCCTCGTTGGAGCCCCTCGCAAGGAATCCCTCGCAAGGGCCAAGCTCCCGGTTGGGTAACTCCGTGGATAGCCTCAGGCCTTCCCCACGTGCAAGTGGGTCTCCAACGTGCCTTTCGGCAAGCCTCTCCCAGATGCTCCCGCCGTCTTCACTATCAAGCTTCCGGCCGAAACGCCACGGGCCTTGTTCCCTCCGATACACGGTGGCGGCCACACCACAAACGCGATTGGTGTGATCTCGCAAGACTTCAAGCCCCTCCAATGTACAACAATGGTGCGCGCAAGCACCGAGTGGTAAGAGGTATGCAAACCTCACTAAACACTAGGCCTAAACCTAGAGCAAGCGCATAAGCGGTGGTCTAGTCAACCTAAGCACTTCGCAAAGCACCTATGCTAATCACCTGATGAATCACTAAGCACTATGCAAGTAAAGATCACTTAAATGGTGTATCAACACCCTTGGTATGTTTCCTCAGCTCCACTGCGCTCAAATGGTCGGTTGGGGGTTGTATTTATAAGCCCCACTGAGAAAGTAGCTGTTGGGGTCGAATTCCCGTGAAACTGCTACTGACCAAACGCTGAATCGTCCTGACCAGATGCGTCTGGTCGTCTCGACCGTTGAGCCGGCAATATACTGATTGGACACTGGCCAGCGTCCGTTCGCCTGCCACCGGACGTGTCCGGTCGCAGATTTGTCGCTCTAGAACCTTACTGTACTCGATCGGACGCTGCTGTCCTGCGTCCGGTCGGTTGCGCTGCCTGTGTTCGGTTGTCCTGACTGCAGAGCCACCGGTCCAGCGTCCGGTTGTCCTGACTGTAGAGCTACCAGTCTAGCATCCGATGGTCCCGACTACCGAGCCACCAGCGTCCGGTCGCCTCTATGAGCTTGTTTCTTCACGATCTTGCATACGGCTTGGTTCCAATCTTCGTGCTTGGACTTTGCTTGATATCTTGGGTCTTCTCTTGTGCTTCTAAGGTCTTTCTTAAGGTGTTGATCATCAGATCACCATGTTGCCTTCGTCCAAGTCACGTCTTGCACCCTATTGAACTACAAAATAAACACTTGCAAATTCATTAGTCCTATTTGGTTGTGTTGGTCATCAAACACCAAAATCCAAAGTAAATGGCCAAGGGTCCATTTTCTTTACAATCTCCCCCTTTTTGGTGATTGATGACAACACGACCAAAGCAAGCAAATGATAAGAATTTGAAGATAAAAAATTACCTACTTGCTAGGATGCAATGCAAAGGGCAAGGTTATATGATACTAATTGACAGATACCAATAAAAACTTAAAGCTTGTCTTGCCCTTGCAAATGTCCCCATATGATATTATGGATTAAAGCCTAGCTTTCTAAAAAAAATTCTCCCATTACTTAGACTAATCCATAATTCACTTTCCTCCCTTTCTCGGACAATTACTACTTGTAACTAAATGCTTGTCTTTGGTCCTTCAAATTCTCCCCCTTTGGCATCAAACACCCAAAAAGGAATACATTAGTAGCACAAGGGAGGGTCAAACTTTGTGAACCAAAAGAAGGATTTGATTAGCATGAAATAGGTTACAAAACTTGATTATCACATTATATAGACTAAGCTCCCCCTAAATTTATGCATACATATGATAAAAAGCAAAGCATATGCATAATTAGCAATTTATTGCACAAGAGAGGTTAATCTATATAATGCATGGAGAAAGCAAATAAATATCAAAGTGAGATTAACATGGTGATATCGGTTTAGAAATACCACATGTGAAAATCAATTTGATTTCTACCAATTGAAGTATAATGCTTTCTTCCGGGGACTCCATTTTCCTTGCAATGAGACTACTACACACAAGATAAGCTTGAAAAGGTGTTAGTCTCAAAGCATCCAACTTGTAGATTAAGCTCCCCCTAAATTTGTGCACACAAGTGTTGAATACTTGTAAAATTTGTGCACATTGATTTAAGCATCAAAATACCACTTGAAAGATGATATTTGGGAGAGATTATCTACAATTTTGACTTTGGCACATATTAGATAAATAATTATAAAACAAGCTATGTGCCGTGCTCCTAAACAATTTTAAACCATGTAGGTTTGCTCCAAGGGTTGATAATGAAACCGAGCAAGCCTACCATATGATATACCTATTGAATGCATGACAAAAGATTTAAGCATGTAAATGCAAACATAGGCATGAAAGATAACTAGATGCTTTAAGAGTATATCAATTGAAAAACAATACCAATTGAAATGAATACTAATTGAAAGTAATGACATCTAGTTACCTAACATGGGAAGGGGAATTTGGGTCCATAGTATTCACTAACCTACTTGACAATGACTTTGTCCATCATGATGCACCCCATGAAATGCACCCAAACTTTGCCAAGTCTCCAAATTCCCCGAAGTTCGACGGACTTCTCACTTCCCTTTTGGGATCCAAACCTTCTTGGTGCTCTTCATGTTTGAAATGATTTCCTTTGGCACCCAAAAGTGTTTGACCCCATAGTTGGCTTGCTTGTTCACCTTGATGGCCACCACCTTGTCATTTTTCTTCTTCTTCAAGAGATAAGGTGTGGAGACCTTCTTGTCCACCTTGTTGGTGTAGGTGTTGGAGAGCTTGCTTGTTTGCTTTTTCTCCTTCTTCTTTGCTCCCCCCCATTCTTCACCTTGCACTCATAGGACTAGTGACCTTCCTTGTGGCACACGTAACAAACCACGGTTTGTCCTTCATCAAGCTTCTTCACTCCCTTGACGGTGTTATCTTGATGAAGTTGGGTTTGCTTCGCCTTGCCTTTCACTTGAGTCAAGTCCTTGGTGAGGCGAGCTACCTCTTGCTTGAGTTGCTCATTCTCCTTTGCAACCTCTTGTGTGCATGTATCTACAACTACTTTCTCAACACAAACTTGGTTGCACAAAGGTGAGTCTAAACATAAATCATTACAAGAAGTAGAGGCATCCTTTTTAGACATATTAAAGATAGAACTTTTCTTTTTTGATGCCTTGGTGGGGGTTGTGCTAACGGCTTCAAGATTAGCAACTTTATTAGTTAGCTCATCACAATGTTTGCACATGGTTTCCATTTTAGCAAGCAAACTATTATATGCTTCTTGTGAGCTAGCTAACTTTTCTTTTAATTTTTCATTTTTCTTTAAGAGTTGCTCATCATTGATTGTGCATGCATTTGTTGTTGCACTAGTCTCAAGTTTCTCAATTTTAGTAGATAGTTCAACATTGAGATTAGCAAAGTTCTCATATTGTTCAAGCAAGGTTTTGTATGCTTTTTGTGAACTATCTAGCTTTTCTTTTAAACTTTTGAGCTTCTTTTGTTGACTAGTGCAAGCTTTAGCATAATTAAGATTTTCTTGCACAAGTTCATGATAAGAAGGCATATCATCATCACTATCACTCTCACTAGAGGAAGAGCTTTCATTACCTCGTGCCATAAGGCACACACGAGAAGAGCTTGATGATGAGTGCTTGCGGCCTCGCCTCTTGTGATGGGGTTCTTCTTCACTTGAAGAATCATCCCATGATCTTATTGATGTGAGGGCTTGGTTCTTGCATGTCTTCTTCTTTGTCTTGGGTGTGGGCTTGTTTGGACAAACTTCCACAAAGTGCCCCAACTCGCCACATCCATAGCATCCTCTCTTTCTTTGCTCGTTTCTTTGATTAGTGAAAATGAGGTCTTGAATTTGGATGGGCGCACCCTTGACATTGAGCCTTACGATCATCTTCTCCACCTTTTTGATAAGTTTGATTGATTCTTCATCAAGGTTGGAGGTGGAGGAGGAAGATTGATCATCATCACTTGATTCTTGTTCATCATCATCATCATCCTCATCTTCTTCTTCACTTGAGGAGCTTGAGCTTGAGCTTGACTCAACTTTCTTGCGCTTCATCTTTTTCTTCTCGCTACAAGCGAGAGCTTTGCCTTTGCTTGATGAAGATGCTTCTCCTTGACCCATCTTACATGACATTTCAAATGCCACTAGCTTGCCAATGACAATGCCTGGGGTCATGATGCTCAAGTTCTCCATGTTGTGAAGGATGGTAATGATGCTTGCATATTTCTTTTGTGGTAAAACGGAGATGATCTTCCTCATGATGTCCGCATCATCTAGCTTTAATAATCCTATTGAATGGAGCTCATTGATAATTAGATTCAATCGAGAATACATATCACTAACAAGCTCATCATCATTCATAGCAAAGGAATCATAATTTTGCTTAGCTAGACAATGTTTTTGCTCACGGACATTACTTGTGCCGTCATGGAGCTCTTGGAGTTTTAACCAAATTTCATGTGCCGTATTTGAGGTGAACACTTGGTTAAACACATTCATGCTAAATGATTCAAACAAGCAATTCTTAGCTATAGCATTAAAATGCATTTCTTTTTCGTCACTCTTTGTGGGCTATTCGGGATTCTTAATGGGTTTCATCCCGTCACGAGTGACTCTCCATACACCTAAATCAACCGCCTCAAGGTGGCAAGCCATTCTAGCTTTATAGTAGAGGAAGTTAGTGCCATCAAATTGTGGAGGCCTAGCGGTATCCATCCCAAACACTCTACAATAGTGTCGGCTCAACGACGGTTAAGCCAAAGGTCCAAATATGAGCCAACCGGCTCTGATACCAATTGAAGGGACTGTGACGCCTAAGAGGAGGGTGAATTAGGCAACTTAAAAATTCTAACTCTAAACTATGGCCTTTTTTTCTAACCCTAGCAAAACCTATGCAACTAATAAACTAACTAGATGTGCAACTATGGTTTTGCTAGTGTGTTGCTATCTCTACCGCAAACGTAGTAAAGTAATCAATGTAAATGCGGAAGCTAAAGAGCAAGGTAGAGATATGCAAACTCCCATCGACGACTCTGGTATTTTTACCGAGGTATCAAGAAGCGCGCAAGCTTCCCCCTAGTCCTCGTTGGAGCACCTCGCAAGGAATCCCTCGCAAGGGCCAAGCTCCCGGTCGGGTAACTCCGTGGATAGCCTCAGGCCTTCCCCACGCGCAAGTGGGTCTCCAACGTGCCTTTCGGCAAGCCTCTCCTAGATGCTCCCGCCGTCTTCACTATCAAGCTTCCGGCTGAAACACCGCGGGCCTTGTTCCCTCCGGTACACGGTGGCGGCCACACCACAAACGCGGTTGGTGTGATCTCGCAAGACTTCAAGCCCCTCCGATGTACAACAATGGTGCGCGCAAGCACCGAGTGGTAAGAGGTATGCAAACCTCACTAAACACTAGGCCTAAACCTAGAGCAAGCGCATAAGCGGTGGTCTAATCAACCTAAGCACTTCGCAAAGCACCTACGCTAATCACCTGATGAATCACTAAGCACTATGCAAGTGGAGATCACTTAAATGGTGTATCAACACCCTTGGTATGTTTCCTCAGCTCCACTGTGCTCAAATGGCCGGTTGGGGGTTGTATTTTTAAGCCCCACTGAGAAAGTAGCCATTGGGGTCGAATTCCCGTGAAACTGCTACTGATCGGACGCTGAATCGTCCTGACCGAACGCGTCCGGTCGTCCCGACCATTGAGCCGGCAATATACTGATCGGACACTGGCCAGTGTCCGGTCGCCTACCACCGGACGCATTCGATCGCAGATTTCCCGCTCTGGAACCATACTGTACTCGATCGGACGCTGCTATTGTCACAGAATCGACCAATTTATAAGAGCACAAGTACAAAAACAATAGCCGAAACGATCAAATTCATGCACTTGAGCCCATATAAACCCGGTAGTCAACTGAAACCTTGAAGGATTTCAAACCAACTTGCATACAACCAAGATCATAGTAATTCAACATAACATATCGTACGTTACAACATTTCGCAGACGGTTTGCAAATAGATTACATCACCTCAGAGTCATCGTTATTACAAAACAAGTGTTGTAAAGTACGCGGAAGCAAATAGTTTGACTTACACACCCGAGTTCAAATACAAATACTGGTTTGCTGATCACAACCCACAAAAGCATTCAGATAAGAGAAACAGAGATCATGCCCATGATCTAGTCTTCATCACCCGCCAGGTGGAGACAATACTTACAGAATCCCTGATATAGAAGGTCATCTGCAACAAGAGGGAATAAACCCTGAGTACGAGAATGTACTCAGCAAGACTTACCCGTCGAAAACCAAAACAAATGACACCAAGGATTATGCATAACTTAATTTAGTGAATCTGGCTGACACTTTCTTTTTGCGGAAAAGCATAAGTAATAATGATCAACTCTTAACCCGAACTAGCAGTGACTTTTAGCCATTAACCAGTCATCTAGATTAGCACCTGTACTAGGTAATCATTTGATTAAGATGCAAACATTAATAACCATATCAGGTATAAATCGTGGCAACATTATCATCATCATCCATTTAACCATATCGTTAAATTAATTGAATCTACATTGCCGCTGCTTAGTCAAGTTCTCACTATCCAGGAGAGACGGTGATTCGAATTGATTCCTATCCAGCTGGAGGGGTATTCCTAAACACAAACCCTGCTTCTCCCGTTAGGGTCGCAAATGAGTCACCTTTGGTAGGATTCAGGAGTCACGAGTCTGAACAGATCGACGTTCTCAGAGAACCACTCTGCCAAGGTTGTTCGGGACTCTAACCCGCCTTGGACTTATGACAATGGCTCTCCGCACATCCTTACTACCTCCAGAATGCACGCCACTGCTCTCGTCCCCGGCCTGAGTCGAGCTACTAGGCTTCGCGGTCCGAACGACTTATCCAGCCAGCTAAGTGTTAGGCTGCGTTCAACATGACATAAGGACGTACAACGTATCGGTCCTTAACCGACACGGACAGAGTCACTATGTCCAAACCTACACAAGACTCCGCCCAATCTTAATTCATTATTAACATGGTTCTTTTCCACGATAGCAAATATAGCCAACCATGATCCACCTCATCCTAAAGCTCGTAGGTGACAGGAAATCACCTGACTTCTACCGCACTAAGCATGGCTAAGCATTTAACCCATTCCTAAACTTAAATAGGATTCCAGTGCGATATCTGGACAAGGATGGATATATAATGCAACAATTGGTTCCAACCAATTCCTATACTTAATGCATCATCAACGAATAAAAGATACTCAATGTATTTGTAAAAACATGGGAGGCTTAATATGCTCCGGGGCTTGCCTTTCAGGAAAGAGGAAGGACGATGGTCAGGGCACTCGGGCAACTCCTCCTCGGCGGCTGCTTCATTGGCTTCCTGCACCTTGGGCTCCTCCTGGTTGGCTCCCTCGAATTCCAGTAGCGTCACTCCCTTCGGCACACCTATTGCATGTATGTGCATGATAAATATCATGGATGCACATGAACGAAGTTAGGGATTCTTGGGAATGCACATGCTCACTGCAGTCCGCATATTCCAACTTAAGCTCTATTCAAATCACTTTAACTTACCAAGTTTATACAACCTAATGTATAATTGCTCATCTTCAGTTAAGGACCTAGCACCTACACCTAAGCATGTTCTCAAGTTAGGCTAGCGCCTAAATAATCAATAAGAACATTGCAACAAAGCATACACACAAGCATTTGTATTTCAGCAAAATAGGAACTATATAGCGGTACAGTAAACTAGTCATAACTAGAGATTTAGAAATCCAAATAACATGCAATAAGACAATTTGGAAAGCTTAAGAAATTGTCTACAATTCATGTTCATACCTCAAATCATGATTCCAAACTTTACCAGGTCGAATTCTTTAATCAACAGAAATCTGTCTTCACAAGACAGAGAGCAGGCAAAGCTGTGATCCAATTTTAAATGACTGTAACTATTAAACTACTAGGCCAAATGCCACCACATTTTGACAGGAGCTAGACACATAAGTTATCTATAACTTTTGTATTCACCACATTCATAGCAAACCAAATTATCATGGCGAACTTTGTAAAGTCCCCAGAACTGTCCAGAAGGACATAATGCAAGCGAAATAATTATTAACTTATGTTGCAAACACATAATTAGACAAAACTAACTTTACTCACTCATTACACATATCACAAGAACACCAGAAAGTAAGGTGTTCCTCACCAAACCATTTCTTTTAATACCTTTCTTAATTTATTTAATTAATTAGGGGAAATGGTAAACATATATGAACACTATACCATTAAATCTACAAATATTACAGTAGGTACTACATGCTCTAAGTAGACCACTATAAAAATTTCACACCATTTGAGCAAGTATAACAGCCTACACAAAAATGATAAGGCATAATGGCTTAAAATGACAAAATTAGGAAATCTTAGTGAAAAATGTCAAGCAATAGATTTTATATTTTTCCTAGTATCCTTTAGGTACTAGGATACTCCCCACAAAATTTCATGGTCATAAGATTCCTAGATAATTTACAAAAATTCCAACAAGTATCAATCAATGATAAAAGGAAAATCTATAACTCAAAACCCATACATGCAATGACTCTCAAATTGTTACCAGAGCTTCTACTAAGCAATAATAGCTTACCCACAAAATTTCATAATTTTTGGAGCACAGAAACTCAAGATATCATTTAAACAAGTTTGCATGCATTTAAAAACATATTTCAAGTTCCTATTTAATTCATCCAAAATTTCCACTTCAAGTGTTCATGTCATATTTTTTCTAAATACTAGACTTCCCTATGATCCTAACAAAATTGGAATCACACCATTTGGATCTACCAATTTGGAGATACAAAATTCACAAAACAGCATTCAAATCTGCAAATTTGAACTATCCTACAGCTAAACGGTCACTGACGCGTGGGACCCACATGTCAGCCGACCCCACCGGTCAGCGAAAGGAAACAGGCGACGGCGCTTGCGACGGCGCGGCAGCAGCCTAGCTCACCGACGGCGAGGATTCTAGCAACACCGAGGGCACCTACATGATCTACGTGACGAGCCACGTCGAATGATGCTACCGGCAAGACCTAGAGCTAACCGGAGATAGATCATCGATGGCTAAGGTGGCACGGCGGAGCTCCGGTGCGGGGTACTAATGACAGCGAGCCCCAATGCCTCTTCTGAGCTCGGTACGAGCTTCACGAGGTCACCATGGAGCTAACAAAGAAGAAAAGGGAGGACAAGAGGACTCCGGTGGTGGTTGGCCGCGGTGAGCTCCGCTCCGACGAGGTAGGGCCATGGCGATGGCGTTGGAAAAATGGCCAATGGCCCTCACCTACGGTTCGGCTGGCTTGGCTAGAAGGTCGACGAGGTAGAGCAGGATACGGTGGAGCTTTGGGCTAGATGGAGGCATCGATTTTGCGGCGGTGAGTGAGCTAGGCGACGGCGGAGCTTGCTCGGCAGCAATGGCGAGGCGGTGCTGCGCTTCGGCTATGGTGGGAAGCGAAGGAAAGCAAGAAATGGAACTGCGAGCAGGTCGGGCAGAAGTGCACGGGTTCAAGCAGTGGACAACGGCGCCAGGATGGCCGCGGCGCGTGGCCTGCGCGGTCAGGCGGCCGGCAACGGGTGGCCTCCACGCGGCGTTCGTTTTCTGAAATCGGTCAGTTACTGTAGCTGCGTTTTAGAGTTACCGGACGAGCGTGACAGCAAGGATTGACAGAGCTTGATCTCCTAAACCGTGAAGAATCAGTGAAAACAATATACATGAAAGTTATAGAGCTATGATAGGGCTACAACAATGTTTTAGAAATCATCAGCTAATTCTCAAAGGATCACGAGTTATATCAAGCCAAAGTCAGCTCAATCAAACTGAAATTGCAATCCAGACTTAGAAAATTTCTAAGTGTTGAATCAGCCCTCAACACTGACTTGTGGGCCCTTTTTGAGCATGTTGTGCACATTTTCATGACTTGGCTTCTAAACAAAGTTTGTTCCTTATAAAATTTGCTACAACTTTCCTTTAGGTTCCTCAGACATGCAAACACTCTAAGTTGTACTTTTTAAATAGTCAAACAAAAGAGTTCAGGGGTCAAAACAAGTCAAACCACTACTTGAAATCATAATTAGGCAACATGGTCAACATGAACAATGTTCCAAATGACATTCTAAGTATAAATAAGTTACTTAAGAGGATTATTAGCCACATCACACATTGGTCACAAAAAATCAAGCATTGCATGTACTGAAACAAGGAAAAACCAATGAAATGTTACCTTTGTTTCATAGTCATGTTTCACATGTTTCATGATTTTGTTGCATAGTACTAACTAACCATGTTTCACTAAAGTGAGTTGCACATGTTGCACTTGGGTGTTGCACACTATTCATTTCATAAAAACAACACACATGAAATATAACAATATGTTGCAATGTTTCGAAAACATGTTTCATGCAATATAAGCTCATGAATGGATGAATGATGCTCATATTCATGAAATGCAAGTGCAAATGTGGAAGCCAAACACATGGGGTGTTACAACCCTCCCCCCTTATAAAAATCTCGTCCTGAGATTTGAAAAGCGTACCATTGTTGATAGAATTCCTTATAACCGTCCCTCAAATAATCTTCTCTGTCCCATGTTGCATAGCATTCACTACCCTGATTACTCCACATGACTTTGTAAAACTTGACCACCCGACTCTGAGTCACTCGCTCACGAGTGTCAATTACTCGGACCAGCTTTTCTTCAAAGGTCAAATCAGATTTTAACTCGATATCCCCTAGTGGAACTCTCTCTTCAGGGACGCGAAGACATTTCTTCAATTGGGATACATGAAAGACATTGAAGATAGCACTCATCTCAGGAGGTAATTGGATCTTGTATGCTACCTTACCACTTTGTCCAATTATTTCAAACGAACCAACATATCTCGGCGCAAGCTTTCGCTTCACACCAAAGCGTTGGACACTCTTCATGGGTGAGACTTTCAGATAAACGAAGTCTCCAACTTTGAACTCAATAGGTTTTCTACGTCGATCAGCATAGCTTTTCTACCTAGCTTGAGCTACGGCCATATGGGTTTGGATAGTATGGACTTGTTCTTTGGATTCTTGAACAAAATCAATTCCATAATATCTCCTTTCACCGGCTTCTACCCAATTCAACGGGGTTCTACACTTTCGACCATACAAAGCTTCAAACGGTGCCATCTTAATACTCTCTTGATAACTATTATTGTACGAGAATTCAGCTAGGGGCAACCACTTTTCCCATGAACCCTTAGCCAAGATGACACATGCTCTCAACATATGTTCTAAGATTTGATTCACTTGTTCAGTTTGCCCATTGGTTTGCGGATGATAGGCAGAGCTTCTTACTAACTTAGTTCCTAATAGTCCATGTAAGTGCTCCCAAAAACGAGTAGTGAACTGTGGTCCTCTATCAGAAACAATAGTACGTGGTATCCCATGAAGTCGGACTATCTGATTAAAATACAGTTCTGCATAGTTAGTTGGACGAAAATCTATGCGGACAGGAATGAAGTATGCAGACTTGGTCAGACGGTCTACAATCACCCAAATAGAGTTAAAATTCCTCTGAGTAGTAGGGAGTCCAACAATAAAATCCATACTTATCTCCTCCCATTTCCAACCTAGAATAGAGAGTGGCTGAAGTAAACCAGCTTTCATGTGCACAGCTTTGACTCAACAACAAGTGCCACACCTAGCCACATAAGCGGCTATCTCTTTCTTTATTTTGGTCCACCAAAAGCGAGGCTTCAAATCATGATACATTTTGCTACTACCAGGATGAATAGATAATTTAGAGGAATGGGCTTCAGATATGATTTGATTTCTAAGCTCTCTATCCTTCGGAACCACCAACCTATCCATGAACCATAACACGTCATTCTCATCTACACGAAAATGTTTGGTTTCTTGCTCTTTCATCTTGCGCTTGATGTGGAACACACCTGAATCTGTCTTTTGTAGTTCGATAATTCGACTCTATAGAGTACAACTGACAGTGATGTTGTAAAGGACTGTGGGATGAAGGAGTTTTGACAAATGGAAATCACTTTCAATCAAAGAGTGGCAATGAGATTTCCTGCTTAAGGCATCCGCGACGACGTTTGCCTTGCCAGGGTGATAGTGCACTTGGAGGTTATAATCCTTGATCAACTCGAGCCATCTTCTCTGACGCATATTCAACTCTAGTTGACTGAAGATGTACTTGAGGCTTTTATGATTAGTGTAGATATTGCACACATTGCCGAGCAAATAATGTCTCCATGCCTTCAAAGCATGAACAACTGCAGCGAGTTCCAAGTCATGCGTCGGATAGTTCACCTCATGCTTCCGAAGTTGGAGAGAGGTATAAGCAATGACTCTACCCTCTTGCATAAGAACACCTCCTAAACCTATACCTGATACATCACAGAACACATCAAAAGGTTTCTCGATATCTGGTTGTGCCAAAACCAGAGCCGAAGTTAGAAGAGTTCGCAGGGTGTGGAAAGCCGCATCACACTCGGAAGTCCAGACAAACTTCATTTCTTTTTGCAGCAACCGAGTCATAGGCTTGGCTATTTTAAAGAAATTCGAGATGAAGCGACGATAATAGCCAGCCAACCCCAGAAAACTCCGAACCTCATGCACTGAGATTGGAGCCTTCTGGTCCAACACTTCTTGCACCTTGGTGGGATCAACCATAATTCCACCATCGGACAACACGTGTCCAAGAAAAGGTACCTCACGAAGCCAGAATTCACACTTGCTGAACTTTGCATAAAGCTGGCGTTCTTGCAATCTAGTGAGAACCACTCGCAAATGTTCAACATGATCTTCTTCATTCTCAGAATAGACCAAGATATCATCTATAAATACCACCACAAATTTATCCAACTCGGGCATAAACACCAAATTCATCAGATACATAAAATGTGCGGAGGCATTGGTCAATCCAAAAGACATAACAAGATACTCATATAGACCATATCTTGTAGAGAATGTAGTTTTTGGAACATCCTCAGGCCGAATTTTGATTTGATGATAACCAGATCTTAAATCAATCTTGGAAAAGACTTTTGCTTTAGACAACTGATCAAATAAGATATCTATGCGTGGCAGAGGGCACTTATTCTTGATTGTAACTGCATTCAAGGGTCTATAATCTACACACATGCATAGTGATTGATCCTTCTTCTTTACAAAGATAGCTGGGCACCCCCATGGAGATGAACTAGGACGGATAAGGCCTTTCTTTAGAAGTTCATTCAACTGGGTCTTAAGTTCGGCTAGTTCATTAGGAGGCATCCTATACGGCCTTCTAGAGATGGGCGCTGTACCTGGTAGCAACTCTATCTTGAACTCCACGTCTCGATCCGGGGGCAATCCAGGCAAATCATCGAGAAAAACATCCGAAAAATCACACACGACAGGGATATCTACCATAGCCTTTACTTGCACTGCATTAGTCATACAAGAAAGATTGATGTCCCTAGGTAGCTGTACTAGAAAACCCTCCTGATTACCAGGATCTTTGAGCATGACTACTCTAGTCGATGTATCAATAAGCACTCCATGACTGCTCATCCAGTTCATTCCCAATATCACATCGATACCCAGTCCCGATAAAACTACCAGATCAACCTGATAACCTCGCCCCTCTATCTCAAATTGTACGTCCCCAACTACAAGCTTGGTTAGGATAGTACCACTAGCAGCCCTAATACAATAACCCTCACCCTCAATAGTGTATATTTTCTACATAAACTTGGATGCAAATGCGGGACTAATGAAAGAATGCGAAGCACCCGAATCAAATAGTACAACTGCGGGGTATTGATCCACCAGAAACTTACCAGCCATTACCACCTCTCCTGTCGGAATATCAGCAATATTAGTGTGGTTCACCTATCCCTGACGACTACCTTGGTAGTTATTTGTCTTGGGGTAAGGACACTCCCTTGCTCAGTGGCCTGTCTTGTTACAGTTCCAGCATGGCATGTTGCTTGGAGGAGCCTTGGAACTGCCTTGACTGGTAGTGCCCTTGGGAAGAGCAACTGTAAAGGCCTTGTGAAATCTAGTCCTGCCTGGATTCTTCTTCTACAGTGGGCGGAATTTAGCGGCTGATGCTAGAGGACGGAACGGAGCCCTCTGTGTGACTAGAGCCTTGGATTGTGAGGCACCCGCCTCATATGCCCTCTTACAACTTTTCGAAGCAGCATACACAACATTGTTGTTCTCTTGCGATAAAGCATCACTCACAAACTTATTAAAATGAGCACACTTGCAATTTCCTATAGTCTTCATCAATTTGGGGCTAAGTCCCCGCTTGAAACTAGCGATCTTTTTGGCATCAGTGTCAACAAACTCAGTAGCATACCTCGCAAGGTTATTGAAAGCCTGTAGGTATTCATTCAAGCTCTTGTTCCCCTAGGTCAGCTTCATGAACTCCGTATGCTTGATTGCCATGAGACCAGGAGGAATATAATTTCCCCTAAAAGCAGACTTGAACTGATCTCAAGTGATTTGGGCATTAGCGAGCATAGTGGACCGATAATGACTCCACCAAATACCAGCTGGCCCATGCAGTTGGTGAGATGCATACTCAGTCTTCAACACCTTAGTCAAGCGAAGCAGACGGAACTTCTGCTCGAGAGTGTTCAACCACTCATCAGCTTGTAGGGGCTCCTCAGCCTCCTTGAAGATCGGGGGTTTCATGTTAAGGAAATCCTTGAAGTCATTGTATTGATTTGTTTCTGGTCCTTGGCGTGCACCACGTCCATCACGATTTGCAATCGTGCGGAGAGCCTCAGCCATAGTGCGCTGTCCTTCTATAAGAATTACCATCAATTCCGTTGGCGTGGGTGGTGGTGGAGGTGGAAGGTCATCATCATCACCAGCCGCACCAGTGGAACGAGTACGAGGCATCTGCAACCATGCGCAACCAGTAATTATTGATGATGTTAGCACATTGGAGAGGAACAATGTAATTACGCCAAACTGAATTTACTGGAGAGAATGAAAACTTCATACAATAAACAGAGGCAATAATTCATTCTCCAATCACCACATCATCAATCAGCTTACTAGCGCCATACGCAGTGCATTCCAACATGACAAGTTTTAAACTTAACCATCAAGGTACGCATCCCGAAGGGAGCGAATTAAAGTACATTACATGCCAAGTTTGAATTAAAAAGGTACATCCAACATCATTCATCGTACTTAAGTCCATTACATCAATGACTGCAAAAGCTTAAACTAGTGAGACTTGCTAACTAACTACTCATCGAAGTGATTGTTATCCACATCGGAGACACCTTGGACTTCTTCTGGATCTTCCTCTTCTTCTTCTTCATCTGCAGGCTCAGCTGCATTGTCATCCATCTACACGTCCTCTTCTTCCTCATCGGCCTCAATCACTTGAGGTCCACCCACATTAGGATACCTTGGTATGGGATGAGGAATAGGAAACAGACAGTTGTTCAGTTGATGGTGCTCAACCTGAAGCTCTTCAAGCCGTTCTTGGAGTTCTTGCTCCCTATGGAAAGCATTTTGGTTAGCCATAATCCAACCCTGACGTCTTTCATCTGCTAACTCTAAAGGTGCATCTCTGTGACGGGTCACATGATCCAACTCTTGTACTGCCTCATCTCTCTCTCTATAGTGAGGTTCATCAGCTGGTTATGAAGCTCGTCTCTCTCGCGTGTTGTTTGACCCCACTATTGTAGGCGATAATTTGTAATACCGTGAATCTCATCTACTTCTTGCTGAGCTCTCCCACATGCATCCGTCCTATGGCGATACTTGCGGGCATGCAACTTGAACTTGTGCTGGGCTGCCATTGCCTTGCCAGCTTCATCTAGAACACTAGAAAGGGTGTCTTGCCTGACTCGACAAAGCTTCAAGACGGCCATCATAGCACTCATTCTAGCATTGTCGCTCTGCACACGTTCGCCACGGCCTCGAACCAAGGCCTGGCCAATGTCCTAAGTCCACTCAGCCTCAGTAGGAGCCACTCGGGGAATGGATGAAGCTGGTCCACCCACTAACTCATCCCTGAAGCTCTGTGCTATATCCATCAGCACATCAAGGGCAGCAACTTGAGCGGCTTCCCACGAGCTTTGCCCATCAGTCTCAATGCTCCACCCATGCCACAATGGTCTTGTGGGGTTCTACGGCACTATAAAGGTCACGACGTACCATGGTACATCTCCCAATGGTACCGCCTGCCTCCATGTGTAGCGGGGTGTCTTCGGGTACCCAACTGAACTGAGCACCCTCCAGAGCAAGGTGGGAGTACCGAACTGGTCCAAAAAGGTGCTGCTACCAGTAGGAAACACGGGCACGACCATCTGTATCAAAAAGGGATGCAACTCACGTGAGAGGATTATTTTGCTAAGAGTTTGAACTTAATACTTGGGATAAGCACTTATAAGGGAGGGAGTAATGCAATATGAATATCATGAGTGAATATGATGCATGCTCGTTCCGTACGTCCTCACAAACCTAAGAAAATTTAAGTTATAGCGGAATATACGGTGGCATACATACGTTCTCTCAATTAGCGGTAACTAGTCGATCTACACGGTGCATTGTTAGCGTACCTACAGAAAACTTCGTTGCAGCCCAACCCAACAAGATATAATGCTAATAACAAAAGTAGTAACTAAGATACTCTCCATATATACATCCCCAGATATATATACTTTGGTATCCAAACTACCCGATAGATGTACCCACAATTAAGTACCTTCATATATACATGTATGCAACATGTAAATACTCCAGTAACCACAACTAACTCTCCCCTAGACCGACGGTTGGACGGTCATGCTCTCACAACTCACACTTACCTTAGCGTAGAGGCAATTGATCCATACATTACCATTCAAGCGAATGGCACCCATGCAATATCACGCCGCATGGACGACGAAATAGAAACAATCAATTTCCCCCAAGTTAGTAATTATATATATAAGCCACCTAGAAGTCCTTAAGTGGGCTACAAGGGATGTGATCACTAGTACACCATAAATTTTTTGATTTTTGAACACTTATATATAACTATAAGTTGGAAAACCATTTTAACAACAAAAGCTTTTGTTTTAAATACCCGTATGACATGTTTATTGTTGAATCTAGCTCTGATGCCAGCTGTCACAGAACCGACCAATTTATAAGAGCACAAGTACAAAAACAATCGCTGAAACGATCAAATTCTCGCACTTGAGCCCATATAAACTCGGTAGTCAACTGAAACCTCGAAGGATTTCAAACCAACTTGCATTCAACCAAGATCACAGTAATTCAACATAACATATCGTACGTTACAACATTTCATAGATGGTTTGCAAATAGATTACATCATCTCAGAGTCATCATTATTACAAAACAAGTGTTGTAAAGTACGCGGAAGCAAATAGTTTGACTTACACACTCGAGTTCAAATACAAATACTGGTTTGCTGATCACAACCCGTAAAAGCATTCAGATAAGAAAAACAGAGATCATGCCCATGATCTAGTCTTCATCACCCACTGGGTGAAGACAATACTTATAGAATCCCTGATGTAGAAGGTCATCTGCAACAAGAGGGAATAAACCCTGAGTATGAGAATGTACTCAGCAAGACTTTCCTATCGAAAACCAAAACAAATGACACCAAGGATTATGCATAGCTTAATTTAGTGGATCTGGCTGACACTTTCTTTTTGCGGAAAAGCATAAGTAATAATGATCAACTCTTAACCTGAACTAGCAGTGACTTTTAGCCATTAACCTGTCATCTAGATTAGCACCTGTACTAGGCAATCATTTGATTAAGATGCAAACATTAATAACCATATCAGGTATAAATCATGGCAACATCATCATCATCATCCATTTAACCATATCGTTAAATTAATTGAATCTACGTTGTCGCTGCTCAGTCAAGTTCTCACTATCCGGGAGAGACGGCGATTCGAATCGATTCCTATCCAGCTGGAGGGGTATTCTTAAATACAAACCCTGCTTCTCCCGTCAGGGTCGCAAACGAGTCACCTTTGGTACGATTCAGGAGTTGCAAGTCCGAACAGATCGACGTTCTCAGAGAACCACTCTGCCAAGGTTGTTCGGGACTCTAACCCGCCTTGGACTTATGCCAATGGCTCTCCGCACATCCTTCCTACCTCCATAATGCATGCCACTGCTCGCATCCCTGGACTGAGTCGAGCTACTAGGCTTCACGATCGAAATGACTTATCCGGCCAGCTAAGTGTTAGGCTGCGTTCAACATGACATAAGGACGTATAGCGTATCGGTCCTTAACCGACACAGACAGAGTCACTATGTCCAAACCTACACAAGACTCCGCCCGGTCTTAATTCATTATCAACATGGTTCTTTTCCACGATAGCAAATATAGCCAACCGTGATCCACCTTATCCTAAAGCTTGCAGGTGACAGGAAATCACCTGACTTCTACCGCACTAAGCATGGCTAAGCATTTAACATGTTCCTGAACTTAAATAGGATTCCAGTGCGATATCTGGACAAGGATGGATATATAATGCAACAATTGGTTCCAACCAATTCCTATACTTAATGCATCATCAACGAATAAAAGATACTCAATGTATTTGTAAAAACATGGGAGGCTTAATATGCTCCGGGGCTTGCCTTTCAGGAAAGAGGAAGGACGGTGGTCAGGGCACTCGGGCAACTCCTCCTCGGCAGCTGCTTCGTCGGCTTCCTGCACCTCGAGCTCCTCCTCCTAGTTGGCTCCCTCGAATTCCAGCAGCGTCACTCCCTCTGGCACACCTATTGCATGTATGCGCATGATAAATATCATGGATGCACATGAACGAAGTTAGGGATGCTCGGGAATGCACATGCTCACTGCAGTCCGCATATTCCAACTTAACCTCTATTCAAATCACTTTAACTTACCAAGTTTACACAACCTAACGTATAATTGCTCATCTTTAGTTAAGGACCTAGCACCTGCACCTAAGCATGTTCTCAAGTTAGGCTAGCCCCTAAACAATCAACAAGAACATTGCAACAAAGCATACACACAAGCATTTGTATTTCAGCAAAATAGGAACTATTTAGCAGTACAGTAAACTGGTCATAACGGGATATTTAGAAATCCAAATGACATTCAACAAGACAATTTCGAAAGCTTAAGAAATTGTCTACAATTCATTTTCAGACCTCAAAGCATGATTCCAACCTTTACCAGGTCGAATTCTTTAATCAACAGAAATCTGTCTTCACAAGACAGAGAGCAGGCAAAGCTGTGACCCAACTTTAAACGACTGTAACTCCTAAACTATTAGGCCAAATACCACCAAATTTTGACAGGAGCTAGATACATAAGTTATCTACAACTTTTGTATTCACCATATTCATAGCAAACCAAATTATCATAGGGAACTTTGTAAAGTCCCCAGAACTGTCCAGAAGGACATAATGCAAGCGAAATAATTATTAACTTATGTTGCAAACACATAATTGGACAAAACTAACTTTACTCACTCATTACACATATCACAAGAACAACAGAAAGTAAGGTGTTCCTCACCAAACCATTTCTTTTAATACCTTTCTTAATTTATTTAATTAATTAGGGGAAATGGTAAACATATATGAAAACTACACCATTAAATCTACAAATATTACAGTAGGTACTACATGCTCTAAGTAGACCACTATAAAAATTTCACACCATTTGAGCAAGTATAACAGCCTACACAAAAATGATAAGGCATAATGGTTTAAAATGACATAATTAGGAAACCTTAGTGAAAAGTGTCAAGAAATAGATTTTATATTTTTCCTAGTATCCTTTAGGTACTAGGATACTCCCCACAAAATTTCATGGTCATAGGATTCTTAGATAATTTACAAAAATTCCCACAAGTATCAATCAATGATAAAAGGAAAATCTATAACTCACAAACCATACATGCAATGACTCTCAAATTTTTAACAGAGCTTCTACTAAGCAAGAATAGCTTACCCACAGAATTTCATAATTTTTTTAGCACAGAAACTCAAGATATAATTTAGACAAGTTTGCATGCATTTAAAAACACATTTCAAGTTCCTATTTAATTCATCCAAAATTTCCACTTCAAGTGTTCATGTCATATTTTTCCTAAATACTAGACTTCCCTATGATCCTAACAAAATTGGAATCACACCATTTGGATCTACCAATTTGGAGATACAAAATTCGCAAAACAGCATTCAAATCTGCAAATTTGAACTATCCTACAGCTAAACGGTCACTGACGCGTGGGACCCGCGTGTCAGTCGACCCCACCAGTTAGCGAAAGGAAACAGGGGACGACGCTTGCGACGGTGCGGCAACGGCCTAGCTCGCCGATGGCGAGGATTCCGGCGACACCGAGGGCACCTACATGATCTACGTGATGAACCGCGTCGAATGATGCTACCGGCAAGACCTAGAGCTAACCGGAGATAGCTTGTCGACGGCTAAGGTGGCACGGCAGAGCTCCGGTGCAGGGTACTGACGACGGCGAGCCCCCAATGCCTCTTCCGAGCTCGGTATGAGCTTCACGAGGTCACCACGGAGCTAACAAAGAAGAAAAGGGAGAACCAAAGGACTCCAGTGGTGGTTGGCCGAGGTGAGCTCCGCTCCGGCGAGGTACGGCCATGGCGATGGCGTCAGAAAAACGGCCAATGGCCCTCACCTATGGTTCGGCTGGCTCGGCTAGAAGGTCGACGAGGTAGAAGAGGACACGGCGGAGCTTCGGGCTAGATGGAGGCGTCGATTTTGCGGCGCCGAGTGAGCTAGGCGACGGCGAAGCTTGCTCGACAGCAATGGCGAGGCGGTGATGCGCTTCGGCTACGGTGGGAAGCGAAGGAAAGCAAGAAATGGAACTGCGAGCAGGTCGGGCAGAAGGGCGCGGGTTCAAGCAGTGGACAGCGACACCGGGACGGCCGCGGCACGTGGCCTGTGCGGTCAGGTGGCCGGCGACAGGTGGCCTCCACACGGTGTTCGTTTTCTGAAACCGGTCAGTTACTGTAGCTACATTTCAGAGTTACCGGACGAGCCTGACAGCAAGGATTGACAGAGCTTGATCTCCTAAACCGTGAAGAATCAGTGAAAACAATATACATGAAAGTTGTAGAGCTATAATATGGCTACAACAATGTTTTAGAAATCATCAGCTAATTCTCAAAGGATCATGAGTTATATCAAGCCAAAGTCATCTCAATCAAACTAAAATTGCAATCCAGATAGAAAATTTCTAAGTGTTGAATCAGCCCTCAACACTGACTTGTGGGCCCTTTCTGAGCATGTTGTGCACATTTTCATGACTTGGCTTCTAAACAAAGTTTGTTCCTTATAATATTTGCTACAACGTTTCTTTAGGTTGCTCAGACATGCAAATACTCTAAGTTGTACTTTTTAAACAGTCAAACAAAAGAGTTCAGGAGTCAAAATAAGTCAAACCACTACTTGAAATCATAATTAGGCAACATGGTCAACATGAACAATGTTCCAAATGACATTCTAAGTATAACTAAGTTACTTAAGAGGATTATTAGCCACACCACACATTGGTCACAAAAAATCAAGCATTGCATGTACTGAAACAAGGAAAAACCAATGAAATGTTACCTTTGTTTCATAGTCATGTTTCACATGTTTCATGATTTTGTTGCATAGTACTAACTAACCATGTTTCACTAAAGTGAGTTGCACATGTTACACTTGGGTGTTGCACACTATTCATTTCATAAAAACAACACACATGAAATATAACAATATGTTGCAATGTTTCGAAAACATGTTTTATGCAATATAAGCTCATGAATGGATGAATGATGCTCATGTTCATGAAATGCAAGTGCAAATGTGGAAGCCAAACACCTGGGGTGTTACAGCTGTCCTGCATCCGGTCGGTTGCGCCACCCACGTCCGGTCGTCCCGACTGTAGAGCCACCGGTCCAGCGTCCGGTTGTCCCGACTGCAGAGATACCGGTCCAGCGTCCGGTTGTCCTGACTACCGAGCCACCAGCGTCCGGTCGCCTCTGTGAGCTCGTTTCTTCGCGATCTTGGTTATGGCTTGGTTCCAATCTTCGTGTTTGGACTTTGCTTGATATCTTGGGTCTTCTCTTGTGCTTATAAGGTGCTTCTAAGGTCTTTCTTAAGGTGTTGATCATCGGATCACCACGTCGCCTTCGTCCAAGTCACGTCTTGCACCCTATTGAACTACAAAATAAACACTTGCAAATTCATTAGTCCTATTTGGTTGTGTTGGTCATCAAACACCAAAATCTAAAGTAAATGGGCCAAGGGTCTATTTTCCTTACAGCTATACAGCTGACCCATGGAGATAAACATCCACACAAGCACTTCCGATTTGGCAGGTTGACAACACGGATGCCTTAACCTATGTTTATGCAGTTGACCTGTACTATGTAGAAAACCTAGAGATAGTAACTTAATTTGGCAACTTGACAACATGGATGCATGGTTAATATATAGTGCGGATGGAGTTAATTATATTCTAATACATCTTGGCAGGCTGTTGTTGTTATGTTGAGGCAAAGCTCAGCAATTTTAAAGCCTAGGGCTACTATCAAAGCAAGTGTACCACCCATAGGAGGTCAAAATACCATGTGCTCGCATGCACTAGGACAAAATACCACACGCCCACATGCGGTCTAATACTTATAAATAACAAAACTAGCTCATAAATACATAGGTTCAGATGATATCTCAATTCCATAGTAAAATTCACAACATAATTGATGGCAATATGAAAGTGGCAAAAAAATACTGAACTAATAATGTTTTGGTTTGCCCAAGCCTCTCATTTCTTCATCAATAACATCATTTGAACCTAAACCTACACATAAATTTGATATTCAAAAATATTAGCAATGTAGTCCATCCATGAAATATAATTGACCATTCGATAAGATGGTAGGAATATATCAATGCAACATACCACTTGCTCTAGTTTGAGATAATGGAGGTAACATTTTCAACTAACACTTCAGTTCTTGAATGTGATATAAAATATCTTTGTCTTTGATGCATGCAAAACATCCTGCTCAATATAACAACTCATCCTATATGGTTCAACCAATCACCCCTCGTCTTATTTATCGACTCAGTGTTTTGACAAAATTTCATAGTTGAGAAGGCTCTGTCAACCATGGCTATCTATCCTAAATCTGGTTGTACACTTCTCTACACACTAATGGATGGAGAAATGAAATGGCCCACAAGTCATACATCTGCCGTGCGCATTCCATTCCATCACCATGCCAGTGATGCCACACAAGCATCCAATCTCCATCTTCATCAAACGATGAACAATGGTTCACACATGTAGCCAACCATGCTACCTTGACCATTGCCCATAGCATGAAGCTCCTTCATCGTTCTCCATTGATCCACTTGTCATCAATGTAAATCAACACTTGGGCTTGATCTCCATGAATGATATGATTCATTTCGTAGCTTCACGTGACCTTATTGGTTCATCAATTGTAGCCTTGCTTGATCCCTTGCTGTTAGAAAGTTTCTTTAGCAAATACTTAAATTTACTATGTACAAAGTGAATTTTGAGCATCATCTATTAGCTTGCCCCCCCTTGAGATCTTACATCAAGCTCTGCCACTTGTTTGGCCCAACACCTAGGGCATGGCCAGAAAACTACATGTACTATGACCTCGCACGTAACTCCGTCCTTTAACCACTCCACCTCAAAGTTACTTGTGATTGAGTGGATGGTATTTTCCTTTTGTATCAACTTTTCTAGATATTGTAATGAATATTTGTGGCCCTAAACAAATTCAAATGAGAAAAAGTGCCTAATGGAAAAATTTAGATCTCGTCGATATCTACAACTTTGCTTCTTTTCATTTTTTTTATTTGAGGCCATTCCAAAAATGTAAATTTCAAAACATGAGAACTTCTAATGGAATTTTGGGACTATAAATGATTTTCAATGAAAAACTAGTCAACTACAATGTTATAGATCATCAGGATCTATAGCTTTGCTTCTGGTCATTTTTTTATCCGAGGTTATTTGAAAAATTTTAATTTTAAAATATGAGAACTTCAAACATAATTTTAGGATCATAAATGATTTCAAATGAAAAAAGGAATCAATTATAAAGTTATTGAGATCTACAATTTGGTTTTGGTCATTTCTCCATCTGAGTTTATTTGGACAATTAAAATTTTTGAATTTCAAAATATAAGAACTTCAAATAAATTTTTGGGACTATAAATGATTTTAAATGAAAATGAGCTCCTGCAAAGTTGTAGATCTCGTCTTCATCCAACTTGATTTAAAAAGGTTATTGATTTTACTATGTTGCACCATGGTTATCAATGTTGTATCGTAATAGGATCCGGTGGTGATAATAGTATATATAGGTTATCAATGCCGGATCTTATTAGGTTCCTGCGGTGATGAGGGGTCCATCATCACCACCAGTTGACTAGCGGTGATAATGCACTATTACCACTGGTTGGTACCATGAACCGCGGTAATGAGTCACCCTATTTTCACCGCCAATTTGAATTATGAACCGGCAAGGAAAATCGTTTTCACCACAGGTTTTGTTCAAACCAGCGGTGAAAATGTCATTGGTGAAAACTAATCGTGTAGTATTGAAATTACTATTAGTCCCATTGATTATGTTGACGTTAATTAAAAAACCCTCATTTACTCCCTCTGTCCATGAAAGTGTGTATTTTGAATGGAGAAAAGGCATACACGTTAGATTTTGACCCTTAAAGTCTTACAACGTGTTTCAATCGCTAAAAAGTCATTATCATCTTATGTACTTTAAATACAAATCTATTAATGCAAATTTTGTGCCACCACTTGCACATAATTCGACTTCTTATGGTCAAAATTTATAAAATTCGGCTTTCCCAATAATTCAAAACACGCCATACGTTCCTGGATGGAGGGAGTAGGTAGGCTCATTGATCTTCTTGGGTTTATTTCACCTTAAGAAAAATATATGAGTTGGTTCCACGATCTTTCTAGGCGCAAAGAACACAAACTGATCTGCTAGATACCTCATATGTTAAGCAGTACATGAATTAATATGAGAGAATTGCAGTAGTACGTTATTATGATGTGAGCCTCAAGGGTCATCAGCGTCCTTTCAGAACCGCAAACCGCAATTTGTTGACTGGTTATTAGAAAAATGATGATGATCACACAATCAGTGAAATCCTCTAAGCCCTCTCTATCTATATAAGTGGGTGCTTTGCATGTTGAAGCTTGTAGCAGAAGCATCACATCATCACTAGTAGTGCAACATAAGGAAGTGGGATTGTAGAAAATGGTATAGCTTCAATCCTTTTCTGCGTCCCAACACTAACAAACAATCTGCATGCTGAAGTTTGGCATCACCATTCTTCTTGTTCCTATGCAGAGCACACCTCTTGCCAAGGTTGGACTGTGGGGTGGACATGGAGGCAGTCCTGATGACATCGATGTGCCGCCAAAACGCCTAATCTGTCTGACAATCCGCCACGGAGATGGTATTGATGGAATTTCGTTTGCTTATGCTGACATACAAGGGAACAAACACAGCACGGGCCTTTGGGGTGGCGGCGGTGGGGTTCCTACTCAGGTATATATATATATATATATATATATATATATATATATATATATATATATATATATATATATATATATATATATATATATATATATATATGTGACTGCTTCTATGTACCCAACGCTGCTACGTAATACAGCATATGCATATGTGGTTTATTTCTCTTCTTCACCTCAGAATTGAAGTACTTCTACAGGTACAATCATTTCAGCACAGCTTAAAAATTCACCTACACCCACCCCCGTCCACATCAAGGAGACTGATTAGCCAACGTTCATTAGAATCGAATCAGGCGAACAAAATTTCGACACGCTGCTACTTCCTTTTTTGGAAAAAAAAAATAATTCCACCACTTCCACATATTTGGTTGGTGCTAGCATGCGTGGACACGCTGGTCTCAACCACGGAACAGTATGATTTTGTGTTGGCTTCCGTGGCACCTGATGTAACCAAGAAAAAGCGAGGCACTTATTTGAAATTGCTATAACTTCTGAACGGTGTATCAATTTTTAATTTCGTCTGTACCAGTGTGTTCTACATGACGAGGCGAATAAAACTAGACCTCGCTTACATATGTTTTGAAGAATTTTATTTTAGTGACAATTTATATGTACTAACTTATATATAAAAGTTATGAAGCACAACTTATGCACAAAAGTTATTAAACACAAAAGAACGAATTAACTTATAACTTATGCCAAAAACTTAGAAACACAAAAGTTATTAAACACAAAGGAATGCATTAACTTATAACTTATGCTAAAACTTGGAAACAAAAAAGTTATGAAAACATAACTTGTGTACAAAAGTTATGAAACACAACTTATGTTCATATAAGTTATTCTACAATTTATGTACGCAAGTTATTCTATATAACTTGCCGACCCTACCCAACAAAAGTTCTGATAAAAAACTCATGTTAATAAGTTCTGCTCTGCAAAATATTATATTGTAAAAGTTATGATATATAAGTTGTGGTAATAATTTATGCATAAAAGTTATGTGTATAACTTAGTAATTTTTTTAAAAAAAAAGAAAAGTTATGTGTATAACTTGCTTCTATAACTTAGATATATAACTTGATGAATGACTTAGATGTAAAATTGAACGTATAAGTTATATTCAAGAACTTAAACGTATAAATTAATATTATAATATATTACCAGAAATATCGAACTGTGTATAAAATAACTTGTATAAAAAAATAAATAGGTAAAAGAAAAAATAGAAAATAAAAAAAGAAAGATTGACGCACCTACAGTTAGTAGTGGTCTAAAGAGACATGCGTACGTGCATTCATGGTGGTTACAGATTCTTTTGTTTACGGCCAATCCACGCCATGCAATGCAACCACGGTAGCACGGTGTACAGTGAAGACGTGGGGCTGGTTCGGTTGGATCGTTCGCTGGAACAGAAACTAGTGAATGACCGCGGGAATGGAACTGGGCGTTCCCCACCCACCCCCGCAGTATTATGTGTCCACGAGGTTTTCACCTGGATCCCAAAATATTTTAATTTTATGCTATTTTATTTAAAATGGGTTTTCCAAGGCCTCCAATTCCGCATGCGGAAAAATCCACTTATTTCCACAGGTGTTAAGTTACAGGCGATGAGTTAAATGCCTATACAAAGTTGTTACCAACTGCGTGTACAAATCTTTTTTTATTTTAGACTGTCCATCTATCCTAAAATATAAGGATTCCTATGTGTGGAGTTTATATATCCTAAGTCAAACCGTCTAAAGATTGACTAAGTTTAAAGACAAGAGTATTAGCATTTGTTACATCAAAGAAGTAAAGTATGAAAACATATATAGTTAATAATGGATCTAATGGTGCTTATTTTATATTGTAAATATCGTTGTTCCGTGCTGCAAACGTGGTCAGAATTACGATCACTACTGGATTCAGGCGCTTTGCCGGGTGCCACCCGGCAAAGGCTACTTTGCATTCGGCAAAGCCTTTGCCGGGTGCAGCACTCGGCAAAGAGCCTCCGGCAAAAAATTAGTCGGCAAAGATTTCTTTGCCGGGTGCTTTTTATCGGGCACCCGGCAAAGACTTTTGCCGGGTGCAAACCCGGCACCCGGCAAAGAAAAGTGGTCGTTACGGCGCCGGCTCCGTCATCCCTTGCTTTGCCCCGGCAAAGATTTTTTTATTTTTTTAAAAAAAAATTCTTTGCCGGGTGCCGTGCCGGGGAGGCACCCAGCAAAGATTTTTTTTATAATTTCTTTGCCGGGTGTCGCACCGCAGGGGCACCCGGCAAAGAGTTTTTTATTTTTTTTCGTAATTTCTTTGCCGGGTGCCAGGTCATGGGGCACCCGGCAAAGAATTTTTTTTAAAAAAAAACTTTGCCGGGTGCCCTGGCCCTGGCACTCGGCAAAGCTGGGAATTCTGAAAGGAATTCCCAGCTTTGCCGAGTGCCAGGGCCAGGGCACCCGGCAAAGCCTCAAAAATTAATTTTTTTTATTTTGTTTTTTTATTCTATAATCACAAACACAGCATATAAAAGATATATATCACATCTGAAGCATCACAAAGACAATATAGCACATATATATCACATCCATCTCATCACAAACTCAATCCCACACATATATATCACATCGCGAATACAATACCTCACATACACGACATCACAAACATAATAGGTCCAGTTACCATCGAAACAAGTCGATAGTGGATCACAGTGCATCACATGTCCATCAAGCGGTGAAAAAGAGATGCAAACTAAAGATGGGGAGGAAACTGAGTGCCTGGTGAAGGAAACTCGGCACCGCCTGCTTGCGCCTGAGATGGGTTATTCGAACCCGCCGACGGAGGCTGCATAAAAGACAAGAGATTTAGGCACTTAGAGTGGGTCATCTAATGAAAGCACTAGTCGAAGCAATATGGATTCATACTCACTGGACTAGCTACAACTGGCGGCGGCGCTGGAGTGAACATCGGCATAGGTACACCGTTCACTTGCCCAAAGTTCTGCAGGAACATCGTAATCTCCGCCAGTTGCTTGGCCTGTCTCTCCCGCTCGGCCCGCTCGGCTTGTCTTTCCTGCTTGGCCACCTCGGTCCTCGCCGCCAGGTCCCGCAGCTCCTGAGCCATCCTCTCGTTCTCGACCTGCAACATTTCAATCAAATGTTTTAGTAATGTAAAGGTAACTAAGTTATGTAAAGATCAATGTACGAAGAGTTAAACTAGCATATTGGGCATGGGAACTTCCCGTGAACATGCCAGGCGCTGAATAACCCATACGCCAGGAAGTCATGCATGGAGTACTTGTACCAGACGTACATTTTGAAGCTTTCCTTTGTAGCTCGATCGTATGTCCATACCCCTTCATTCCAAGCTTTGATGAACTCATCAATCACAGGCTCCATGAACACACCCATCTTACTCCCTGGGTGCCCGGGAATTATCCACGTCAAGATCACGTTATGTCGTTGAAAGGCAACGCCAGGGAGAGATTGAGGGGGATAACAAACACGGGCCAACATGTGTAAGGGCAGACATCATGCCATAAGGATTGAACCCATCTGTTGCCAGCGTGACACGTACATTACGAGCCTCATCGGATTTCAAACGATGCTTGTCATTAAAGCTGGTCCATGCTTCACCATCAGATGGATGCACCATCTTGTTAGGATGGTAGCGTTTGCCATTCTTGTGCCACGTCATCTGTTTCGCGGTTTCCTCGGTCATGAATAGCCTTTGAATCCTTGGCACGAAGGGAAGGTGCCGTAGGACTCGGGTGGGTATCTTAAGCTGGGTCTTCTGGCCACCACTGTCACCAGACTCTACCTCCAGGAACCTGGAGGCTTTACACTTCAGACAGTACTTTGCCTCCTTGAGTTCTTCCCGAAATAGGACACACCCATTCGGACAAGCATGTATCTGCTCATATGGCATCTTCAGTGCTTTAAGGAGCTTGTGTGCCTCGTACATGGTCTTCGGCAACACGTGGTTTTTTGGAAACAGGGTGCCAACCACGGCCAACACCTTATCGAAGCCTTCTCGACTCCAGTTTAAATCGGACTTCAACCCCATCAAGTGACTTATGGCATCCAGCTGGGAGACCTCAGAATGAGCGTGAAGGGGTTTCTGTGCCGAGTCCATCATGTACTTGAATGCATCTACGGCTGCCTACATCTCCGCCTCCTCACGTCCTTCAGCAAAATGTGCTTGGTGAACGTCATCTACCATGTCTGCTACCCCGGCATCAGCATCGAAAGCCTCGACGTGTTATCTCACCACCTCCTCTCTCATACGATCGGCTTCACCATGGTGGACCCACCGAGTGTAGTTCGGCGTAAACCCATTCTTGTGTAGATGTGTACCCATGAGTTCCTTGTCTAGCATTCTCCTGTTACCACACTTGCTACAGGGACACAAAGCCATTTTCGGGAATTTTGCGGCCTTGCCAAATGCACGATTCAAGAAACGATCGGTCTTCTGCATCCATTCATAGCTGGCATCACCCTGACTTGTCCGGCCCGTGTACATCCACTGACGGTCCTCCATCCTCTAGCATATATAACATCACCACAGGTGACCATCAATTGCATCTATGCGGTGTCCCTACTCTCTAATAGGTGAGGATAGGTCCTAATCCCACCCACGGATGCGTAGATGAGGTTAGTTTCCATGCTCCGCTCCTATACGAGACGGAATTTCAGCAGCACCTCCCCGCCGTTCTCCCGATACACGTCCTGCAAGGGAGAGTGTGTATCCGGAGAACAACGGAGAGGTGATGCCGAAACACCGTCTCGAACCGGAGCAGAGCATGAAAACTAACCTCAACTACGCATCCGTGGGTTGTCCAAAAAGCGTGGACAATCCAAAATAGATACGGTCGTAGATATGCAAAGGTCCGCATATCTCCGACCGTATCTCTTTCGAACGGGAGACACCTAACTAGGTTACGTGACTAAAGACCACATACGAATAGAGGGGTTATACCTAGGGTGGCGGTGAGGTCTGGGTAGCGGGGCGGTGGAGAGTCGGTGTAGTGGCGAGTCGACGCGGTGCAGGAAGACCCGCAACGCCGACGAAGACGATCGGGGTCGCCGAGTCCCTCCCACAGGTCCTCCTCCTGCAAAAAAGGGCAAAAATGGTTAGTGTCGACTCAAAATTTCGGCAACACCTCCCCTGCACGGGGAGGTTCCCAAAACCTGCAAAAAACATGGCACGAAGGCCAACAACCACATATATACCAAACATGGCACGAAGGCCAACAACCACATATATACCAAACATGGACACGAAGGCCAACAACCACCAATATATCAAGAGGAGCCATATACTTTAGTTCTCTTTCCATGCACATGAAAGTATTGAAGTAGTACAACAATAATTACTACTAACCCTACAACTACTACTAACACTACTACTAACAACTACTTAACTACTAACAATGCTAATAGTAAGAACTACTTAACTATTAACAACTACTACTACTAACCACTACTACTTACTAACTACTACTATTTACTAACCCTACAACTAACACTACTAACTACTACAACTAAAACTACTAACTACTACTACTAACACTACAACTAACTACTACTAACACTACTAACTACTACTACTACTAACACTACAAGGGTAGGGCTTACCTTGGCGGCAAGAACGGCAAGAGCGAGGGCCGGCGACGATGGCAGGGATGACCGCAGCAGCGCGAGGATCAACGGCCGGTCAGAACGGCGCGGGGATCGACGGGCGGTCGGGTCGGCACCTTCCTCTTCTTCCTCCTCCCCCTTCTCTTTCTTCCTCTTCTTCCTCCTCCCCTTTTCTTTTTTCCTCTTCCTCCTCCCCCTTCTTTTTCTTCTTCTTCCTTCCTCCTCCCTTCTTCCACCTACCTCCTCTACTGCTGGCCGGCGGCGGGAGGAGCCCGGCGGCCGGACCACGGGCAGCCGGCCTCGTCGGGGACAGCCGGTGAGGTGGGGCCACGTGGCCGCCGCGGCCGGCGAGGCTGGGGCATCGGGGCCAGGCAGGAGCGCCGCCGGGGTCGTCGGGGCGGGGGCCGCGGCCGCGGGGCCGCCGGATCCGGGCGGGAGCGCCGGCCGGCCACCGGGGCGAGCGCCGTCGGGCGTGGGCGTGGCTCGTGCGGGCACTGGGCCACCGGTGCCGGCGCCGCGGGGTCGCCGGGACTAGGCGGCAGAGCAAGGCGCGGGAGAGGCGCGGGCGAGGCGTGGGAGAGGCGCGGGCGTGGCGGACCGACGAGGCACGGGCGCGGCGGAGCGCGGCGGCGGCGGCGGCGGAGCGTAGGCGCGGGGTCGAACCGTCTGCTGGAATAGGTTAGGGTTGGGACATGGGCCGGCCTTTTTAGTCATGGGCCTTTGCCGGGTGCCAGGTGACGACGGCACCCGGCAAAGAATTTTTTTTAATTTTCTTTGTCGAGTGCCCCATGACCTGGCACCCTTCTTTGCCGGGTGCCCGGGGTGGCACCCGGCAAATTTTTTTTTTACCCCATTTTTTTTTGTGGGGACTTGCTACAGTAAATATATCCCTATTTCAAAATTTGGGACAATTATGAGTTTTTAACTATATTTCCTTAATTTTTTCTGTTTCATTGAATTTTTCCGACTATTCCAAATTTGAACTGCAGGTACATGAAATAATGGAATTTGGTCATTCAAAAAATAGTATTCATGATATTTAGGCTATGTCGAGGCCGTATGCAGGAAGTGGCATGAAATGTCGCGCATCATGTTGTTGTAACATGACGATGTACTCGCGGGGGAAGTTTATTTAAATTATATAAAATCCAAATGATGTCCGAAAATCACGAAACTTGTAGATGTGTCTTGTTATCACATGTGGAGGCCCTGGTAAAAAATTGAGAAAGTTTCAAGCAAGTTGCGACGTCGGCTGCCTAAAACCCAGACATCAATTTTTTACCAGGGCCTCCACATGTGATAACAAGACACATCGACAAGTTTCGTGATTTTCGGACATCGTTTGGATTTTATATAATTTAAATAAACTTCCCCCGCGAGTACATCGTCATGTTACGACAACATGATGCGCGACATTTCATGCCACTTCCTGCATACGGCCTCGACATAGCCTAAATATCATGAATACTATTTTTTGAATGACCAAATTTCATTATTTCATGTACCTGCAGTTCAAATTTGGAATAGTCGGAAAAATTCAATGAAACGGAAAAAATTAAGGAAATATAGTTAAAAAACTCATAATTGTCCCAAATTTTGAAATATGGATATATTTACTGTAGCAAGTCCCCACAAAAAAATGGGGTCAAAAAAACAAAAAAATAATAATAATTTGCCGGGTGCCACCCCGGGCACCCGGCAAAGAAGCCTTTGCCGGGTGCCAGGTCATGGGGCACCCGGCAAAGAAATTTAAAATAAAAAATAAAAAAAATTCTTTGCCGGGTGCCTAACGGCGTGGCACCCGGCAAAGGCTGACGGCAGTTGGCCGCCGTCAAGCCGGCCACCTTTGCCGGCGGCCATATTTTGTCGAGTGGCCGGCACCCGGTAAAGACCAATTTTTGCCGACGGCTGGAATTTGCCGAGTGCCCGGCACCCGGCAAAGGCTGCTTTGCCGAAGGCCTTTCTTTGTCGGGTGCCCGATAAAAAGCACTCGGCAAATTTTTTTGCTCCCGGCAAATCAGCCGTTTCCTGTTGTGAATAGGCCCTTGTTTAGTTCCCAACTTTGGCATTATGCAAAAAAAAGATTTCCCGTCACATCAAACTTGCGGTACATGCATGAAATACTAAAAGTAGATGAAATTAAAAACTAATTACACAATTTGGTTGTACTTTGCGAGACGAATATTTTGAGCCTAATTAGTCAATGGTTGGACAATTATTACCAAATACAAACGAAATGATACAGTAGGGAATCTGGCACTATGCAAACTTTGCACATCTAAATTTCGGTCAACTAAACGCGCCTTAGTTTGACTTAGGGACTATTTGGTTGCTGGCCTTAACTCGCCACGCCTCAGCTTCGGCGGGCAAAGAAAAAGGAGGAAGCTGTTTGGTTGGTAGTTAATGTTAGGCACGCGCCACTGGCTTTTCAGTTTATTGCAGCAGTTTTTCTCACCACAACTGTGGCAGTGTTTTTGCATGCCACACTCTGTAGCGCCGCCACAACCATGGCGTGGCAGGCTGGCAGCATGTGGCCAAAATCCAAACAGCCCATTAGAACAGAAACTAACAAAATTTATATTTTGAGATGGAGGAAATGTAATTGTTATTTCATAAACCATCAAAAACATCTTCTATTAATTCGTTCCTGATTATTTTTTTGAATACGTCCATACTTCCTACCATATTCTCATGCAAAAAATTGATGAACTGTGGCATGCCCTTCTCTGCTATTCTCCTTGGTCCTCAGGAGTTCGTGAAGGAAGTTTCTGGTTCCTACGGCAACCCTTTCGATCCTTCCGTTATATTGATAATATCACTTAATATTGTGACTACCATTATTACTACCTACTCATTTGGAATACCAAGGGGCGGTACTTTCAGTATCCCGGTGCAAAATAGTGGTCAAATTGTTGGTTTCTTTGGGCGGTCAAGCTCACTTCTGGATGCTATTGGCGTCTATATCCGCCCCTGAAGAATGAATCAAGCCTCATGCACGTCGTCGCTTCAAGTTATCCACAGTTGCACTTAAGTGTTGTTGAAATAAGATCATTCAATACTGCACATGGTCGTCGTCAGTGCAGTATTTGCTTGTTCCCGTGTTTGTATTTGTATTACATGGTCGTGTCATCAGTGCAGTATTTGCTTGTTCCTATGTTTGTATTTGTGTATTACTAGCGCAATGCACATACGTTACCACGGTTATTAGGGTAACCCCCTATCGTTTGGTACAGAACTATGTGATGATATTGCATATTTGCATGTTGTAAATTCCTCGAGGACTTCTGTAAATTCATCGAGGACTTCTGTTAGAAAAGGGAGGCATCTGAAAAAATCATTTCTGTACTAATGTCTGTGAAGCCCTTTAACTAATGTGAGCTTAAAAGCTGTTGGAGGTGGTTGCTGGCGCCGTGCACTTGCTAGTGGCCCTGAACACGGCTATTGTTGTGTTAATCATAATTTCTCTAAAAATTCGGGATAGCTAAATTTCCTTGTTTGTCGAAGAGTTTTTTGGCTCCCGTGTCTCATCCATCCCCTGTGGTCGCCTGTTCGGTTTTTCGTAAAATCATACCCGATGAGCCTTATTTTATTGAGAATCTCTAGAAGGATATTCTCATATTGTGAGTGAGGGTGTGTTTGGTAAGCTAATTAAAGGGATGTTCTCACATGTGTTAGCACCAAATCCATCCAAGAATTCAAACACAACTAACCATGACTAGCGGAATTTCCATAAAAAATCTAGTACTCATGAAGAAAAAAAATAATTAGGAGGGGAATCAAATCAACATGAATTTGCCAAACTCTCGAGGAATTGGATTTAATATTGAATCACAAATACAGAAGAGTCTTGGTTAGAATACCCGCTCTTATGCTCACTCTCTTGTGGAGATGAAGTGAGAGCTCACACCTCTCTTTTTTCCTATGCCGTTCTCTCACATGAAACACTCCAGCCTAGATTCAAGGAAATTAGGTTAGGTTCCAAGTTGTTGGTCAACTACTACCAGACATCTCCATTATTTAGGGTGGTTGGACATTTCCAAAAATGTCCCTGCTATGTAGTACATCCTTGCAGGATAAACTATCTACAATCTTACTCTTGCATTGAACAGATCTAACACCTTTGTCACATTTGCTTGCCTCAAACAAGTTTTGTGATGGTGCCAACTTTGCGCACTTCTTGAAACATTGTTGCAACTCGCTTAGCCTCTAAGTGAGCTTCTTGATGTTGACATGTGACCTGCCTCATCCTTAGTCCAAGCAGCCGTCAAGATCTTTGCCCTTCAACTACTAGGTTGCCTCCTAATGACTTTTAACGCGACGACCACCATGAGTTGGTCAGCACCATCTTGCACCGTTCATGTGAGCGATGGAGATGGCACATGGCTTCGCTAGGACTTGCGTGGTTCATGAGGCATAAGTTTATACTCACCTTCACCACTATTTATCCATTGGCACAAGCCTTTGCTTGTCCTTCGCCACCTTGTCATTGATCGCAATGTCCCATCCATGACCTATAGATCTTTAGACAACAAACAAGATTCTCTGCATCCTCAACTCAACTTCATCACTACCTCTTGTTAGCTATAAAAATAAATGTGCTATGCGAAACCAAAAGTTCAAACCACTTCACACAAGATAGAACAAAGTGCTTTTCCACTTGGTTCCTCATGCTACATTCATGCTCCTAGAACCCCCTCCACCAAAAAACCTTCCATGGCACCGTATGGAAGAGTTATTCCCCTGTTTTCTCTACCACTCCTAACCACTACTGCAATGATACCTCAACACCATCTTAGCCAAGACAATGGCCCGATCACCATTGCCGACTATCAGTACCGCCTTTGGCTACTCACCCTCACCATTAGACACACTGATTATCCATGCTCCTATAATCTTGGAACCTCTATATCTAAACCCTAAATTACTACCAAGGAAGGTTCAATAGGACAAAAAAACACTAACATGATTCTCTTGAGATACCCTATAGTGTACATGTGAAAGAAAATCAAAAGTAAATAAATTATTTGCTTTATTGACATGCCACTTGTGTCCTAGTGTTGAAATATCTCAGGGTGGAAACTAGGGGTTTACTCAACAGTTTCAGTGAGGCCTCTACCTTTGTGTTGCCTTCTCATGCTTCATGTTGTCTGTCTGGTGTATGTGGGTTGTGCGTGTCATGGACTTTGTTTAGGTGTGTTGGTGCTACTTCTATGTTGGACCCAATGACATAATGGCTTGGCCAGGGTTTACCATAGGAACTCAGAGTTGCTTGGTCCCTATAGGGACGTAGCTCAACGATGACGATGCATTATGTGCTCCCTCGTACAGATTGTTACTATATATATGTTGGTGGGTTAGGCGTGCACATTTAGTTTTTTAATTGGTTTTTCTTTAATTAACCATCAATTGTACGGTTTTGAAGCAAGTTTCCCTCATAAACCTTTGTCACTATATGTTGGTGGGTTAGCCATCCATGATTGGTTTTTTAATTAGTTTTCCTTTATTTAATTAACCTAGAGTTGTATGATTTTCAAGCAAGTTTCCCTCATAAATCTGGTTTCTTCTATAGCAAAATGCAGGAACTCCCTGTTAAAAAAAAAGAATTCCATTAAACATCGACACATGTTATGCGCCTAAATATATATACTCACTCTTTTTAGAAAATAATTACTAGTGCTTTAACAAAAACCAAACTAAACTTTTAAAACTTTTGTCCGGTAATAATACTTTTCAAACTTTATTTAAAAGTACAAAATCATCAGAGTCAAATATTTATAAAATATAAAAATAATTGCAAAACAGTTCTTGTGAACTCACTGCATGTTTCAAAGCATGGAGCGGTGACTTCTACACTTTTGGTGTCCCAGATAGAATAGACAAATATAGCGAAATACAAAGAGCACGTGTGAGGAAATCAAAAGATGAGTAAATTGTTTGCTTTATTGGAATGCCACATTCTGCAGTGTAGCGGAAGTAGCTAGCGGGTGTACAAAATGGTCTGGCTGGAGACCTGGAGTCGAGTAGCACCGGCCAAAATTCGTGCAAATGTCAGAGGACTGATGACGCAAGATGAATTGTGGGCCTGATTGGTTGGTTACCAATTTTTGCCCAATCAAAACTATGGCAAGCTAAAACTTAGGCTTATCAAAATCAAGGCTATCAAAATTAGGGCAAAAAACATAGGTGTGCATTTGGTTGATAGCCAAAATCAAGGCTTGCCAAATTTCTTTTTTATGTAGTTTAAGAACTTTCTAGAGACTTGACAAAACTTTGGTCATAAATATTGGTGTGTAAATTTTTTGGCAATGAACCAATTGATGACTACAAAATTTGACATGCCATGATTTTGGCTGGGCAAGAATTGGAAGCCAACCAATCAGGCCCTGCATCCGTACGTGTGCGTTAACTAAAGTGTGTCGTTCACTAAAGTCTGTCAACAAAGCTAAAATGGGTAAAACTGAGGAGGATGAGTGGATTACAGCACAAGGATAGAAGAAGCAGAGAAGAGACAGAGACCTGGTGAGGAGGTTGAAGAAAACGAAAGCAGAGTGGCCGGTCGGTCACAGCAGGAACCTCCCTAACTGGGAGACGGAGGACGGAGACAGCAGATCGCTGTCTAGTTACGTACGCCGGCGCTAGGA